>NC_057799.1:389053760-389208194 GCF_018294505.1 Triticum aestivum | reverse complement strand
GCAGGGGAGATTTTTTTAGTTTTCTTTTAGTGGGCCCGAGGAGAAGTAACCCAATTAGAACCTGTCCACCGGGTTAGTTTTTTTAGCTGGGTTAGAGCAAACTAGCTCAAACTAACCCCTCCTGTTTGGATAATTTGAGGCTATTTCAACCCAAACTAGCTCTAACTCGGGGATCCAAACAAAGAGGAGTAGTACTGTACATGCTATAGTCTGGACCGTAGCACATTGTTTTTTATGGCCATATCAGCACATTGTTTTCTACTGGTGATTCACTAGGCTGTCGTGGTTCGCACTCCTCTGACGTGAGTAGTAGTACTACTAGTATATACCGCATGATTCTTTGCTCCTTCTTACTACTATGTACTTCGTTGACATGTGGGAGAGCCAGCATCTGGGTCGACGTGTCATGCACTAGATTAGAGTGTGGAATGGAAGGGGGGCATCACCCCGGTCGTACCGCCAGTAATTCATGACTATAGTGAGTAGTCATATCACAAGTCTTTCCAGGAGTAACATGCCGTCAAATCGCACAGCCCGACCTTTCCATCAATAAGTAAGTTGAATCCGCTACTCCCTCACCCTCCTCACCTCTCTGTCAAACCACCTACGCGAAAATTTCCGCGCGTACTACCCGGGAAAAGCCCCGCCCTCAAATTTTAACTATGCAAAAATAGTTCGAGCTTGTTCGTTCTATATAAATACTAGTACTGTATGTTTATTCACCCATGGGGTTGTTCAATGAATGGAGGGCCGGGGAGCACAAGTGAACAATACTACTACAAGTAGTAGTAAGTAGGAGTCGTACAGTTAGTCACCTTAAATAGAGAGTTTGTTTGTTCAATGGGAGTCGTACAGTTAGTCACCTTAAATAGAGAGTTTGTTTGTTCAATGAATGGAGGGTCGGGGAGCACAAGTGAACAATACTACTACTAGTAGTAGTAAGTATGAGTCATACAGTTAGTCACCTTAAATAGAGAGTTTCTTTTCTTTAATGCCACGTACACAAATTGAAACGCTTGTTGTGGATAGAAAAAGATAACCACTCCACTATATATGTACGCAGGGGCCTGAGCGCTTGCTTTAATAGGGTTGCTCTCTTCATTCTCTCATCCTCTCCAGATCTAAACAAGACAGCGGTAGCAACATTTTCTCTCTGCTCACCACTGGTCACAGATCCGACCGGATCCCTTCGGCTGGTGTGTGTAGAGGACGAGGTGCATCGTTCACGCGGTCATCACCGGCGAGGGAGGAAACCCACAGCTACCAGAGGGTCCCGATCCTCTGCCCGTGTCATTCTCTCCGACACAGTGCTGGCTCGGGAGGTCCTCCGACCCTTCTTCCTCCCTGCCGTATTGTGCACAGATCCGACCAGCCGCCGCCGGCATACCGATGACCCTCAGGTATAAGTTCTTCGAAAGCGGCCTTGCTCTATTGCCTCAGCTCCCCATGTGTCTGCATTTGCATCTTTTTCTACTCCCATCAGCTCTTCCAAAGCCACCTAAATTGTTAGTATTATTAGAGGTAAAGCTACTTCATGCATTCGAATCTAGGACTTGGTTCAAACAACGAAGAAAGGGGGGAAAGTTGTAGCATGAATCTAGGACTTGATTCAAAGAGGAAATAATACGGTGAAAGTAGTAGAGGCCGGATACCCAACCAGTCTCTTTGTTGAAAAGGTAAATAATGGGAAAACGCAGTACAAACTGGATAAGGAACAGATCTATTATTGGTTGAAAAAAGGATAGAAAGTGGCGGCTGGTGGACAAGTCAACAGAGTATGTCCAGGATTAGATTTGTTGCCCTCACAAGGTAAAAGGTCTCCAGGATTAGAATTGCTGCCCTCACATTGTAAAAGGTCTCCAGGATTAGATTTGCTGCCCTCACATAGTAAAAGGTCTCCAGGATTAGATTTCCTGCCCTCACATAGTAAAAGGTCTCTAGGATTAGATTTGCTACCCTCACATAGTAAAAGGTCTCCAGGATTAGTTTGCTGCCATCACATAGTAAAAGGTCTCCAAGATTAGATTTGCTGCCCTCACATAGGAAAAGGTCTACAGGATTAGATTTGCTGCCCTCACAGAGCATGAACAAACTCGGCATCACCACTTTATGCCTCCTTGTAGGTATATTGTGCTAATGCGTCCACTGTCGCATGTCCTTATACCAACCTTTTGCTATTTTTAATGTAGGGGCGCATGTAAAATGAAGCGATCACACTATTACCTTAGGGACATGTCTAACCAGTGTTATTGTTAATATAATGCCTCCAGTGATATGATGCAATTAAATTCTGTTACAAATGGTACTCATGCTGTTTTCCCCAGTATGATAAGTAAGTTGCTCCTTTACGCTACTGAGTGTCCTGGTGTCCCCACGGTCCCATGCCCTTAAACCAACTCTTTAGCTGCTGTTGATTTGTTGTATCTGGTAAACAAGCAATGCCACCATTAAAGTAATCCCATATTTGACAATGTCATTGTTGATCGTAATGCTTCCCGTAACATGAAGCATTGCTGACGTTTTAAAATTTCTACTGTCCTTGCGTGATTGCCATGAACATAATTAAGATGCTTCTTTTCATTTCGTGTATGTTTCGTATATTCTTATTGACCAGCAACTGTTTACTTTCTATCTTTTTGTGCAGATAGGGATATCCATTTCACCTTGTTGCTATTGTGACCTTTTGGTGAACTGCACAAAACACTTTTTTTGGAATGAGTGTCTTGTGCAGTTCAACTAAAATGCCACATGGGCAACATCTCTCAATTTTGGTGGAACTGCACAAAATGGTGATTGGAGTTTCCAAAATCTCCGTCAAATTTTGCTGGTAATCTCGCGCAACATTTTATTAGCCTTTGCAAGATGAGCCGTCACTATCACCACAATGGAAGTTTATTTTAGTGGAACCGCACAAAAGGATAAGCAATTATAGTTGCACCTTACATGAGCAGGACAGCCAACCTTAATGTTCCTCAATTTTAGTGCAACTACTAAAGAAGAACCTGCCAGCTCACGAGAGCAAGTACTTCTTGCAAGCTGAATGATGCAATCTTTGCTTCATTTCAGGTGAACTGCAGAAAAAGGCGCATGAATTGAATCATGGAAATCGAGGCAGGCCTCATCCGAGTGGAGCTGCAGGTTGAGTTCAAGGAGTGCCATTATTATAGTAATCAGGCTCTTCTTATTTGTGATGTGCAAACAGGAATACTCAACTACAGATGTTGTGATGGTCAAGGGCATTCGCCAAGTTCTTCAGTTGTATGACACGGCTAGCCAAGATGGATTTAATCCCGATATTCACTTTATCAAAAGGATCTAATGGGTTGGTTCTGAATCTTGCAAGCTGGGAATCAATGAGATGTGTAGGCATATTTGTTGTACTTATTACTTGAATCTTATTTGTTGGTTCTGAATCTTGCAAGTTGGGAATCAATGAGATGTGTAGGCATCTTTGTTGTACTTATTATTTGGATCTTACTTGTTGGTTCTGAATCTTGCAAGCTGGGAAACACGGCATGATGATGCAGAGGACAACAACCATAACAAACAGTTCAAACTTGGTAGTATTATCTGTGTGAAAGTGCGACAAATGTGCTGATCGTGTGCGTCCTGAGAATAATAATTCTAATTGTTGTGCATGTTGATCCAGTGGCACTGATAGAACGAGCCAATGCATTGCTTGTTTTAAGTATAAATTTCTATTAAAGCTGATTAAATTTAAGTAAAGTGACCTCTGACTCTTGTTATTACAGTACCAATACAGACCCGCTCGTGAAGCGACGTGTGGCCAGAGTAGGTTTCTTAATGGAGGCGTTTGAATGCGCCGAGGGTGCATCTTCTGCTGGGCGTGCCCCGGGCGGGGGAGGGTAGTAACTGTTGTCGCCTGTACACACTCAGTTTACTGTTGAATCCAGTTCCCCAAGAGCTGAAAAACGAACTGCTGTCGCCGCCTACCCACTTGCTCACTTGAAGAGACTCCAACGGCGATTCGAGGGGTGAGCCTGCTCGATATGGACTTCAGCAAGGAGTTCCCCTTTGAGTTCGCCGTTCAGTCCTATGGCTGCACCAAGTTGAATGTGATGTACACCAACGATCCGGACTCGGTGAAGCTCTGCCTCGCCGAGTTCAAGCAGTAGCTACAGGACGAGAAAGCACAAGGTCGCGGGACTAGACCTTGTGCCCATCCATTCTTCTCCTGACAGGGACCAGCGGATCGCCGTCGCCCAGGTATGTGTGCGGGATGAGGTTCTTGTCTACCACTGCTGTAGGGCCATCGGAGGTTCTGGAGCATTCGCCCATTTCATCGGCAGCGCTGACTGCACCTTCGCTACGGTGGAGAGAAGGAAGAACGCAACGATTCGGCCATCTCGTGCAACAAGCTTGTCGGCATCCAGAAGCAATACAAGATCATCAGCAACGGGCAGGAGAAGGACTCCGTGGTTGACCTCGCCGAGACCACATCGACCCCTGATACGCCAACATGAAAGAAGACAACGATACCAAGGACCTGAACACGTGGGAGGTACCTCTGAATCTAGCCTACATAACCTACGCGGCCAAGGACGCATACGCATGCTACGACGTGTACAGGTGGATCTTGGACATGAGGGCGTGTCTGCTTCCCGTAACCGACGAGTACACGGACAGCCACAACGTCATGATCAAGCGTGCCAGGAAGGTCTAGATGTTGTACTTTATCTGTTTAGAAGCACCTTTATCATCTCAATGTTTCATGCATTAGTCTATGTGTAGTAATTATCTGTTTTGTCCGAAATATTTGTTTTAAGAACCCATTAACCTGTTTGCTTTTTTTAGTGGCTATTTGGTAATATATGTAACTAGTTCACTTGTTCGTTAAAAAAACTAGTTCACTCAGCTGCCGTGCTTTGAATCTCCTTCCTCCCAACATATTCCCCTTCTCAGGTGAACCCAGCAGGTCTCGTACACAGACATATGGGACTAACCACCTATCCATTTGTATTTCTTTATTTTGTTCAATCTTTTGTCCTCTTCCTATACAGCGGCTGGCCATCATAGCCTATGGCGTTACCCAGGCCATCCATCTACTCCCACACATTTTCCGACGGCGGCAGCTCCACCGGCGCACCCTGCACCCGAACAAGCCAACCCTCGTACTCCCCTCTGCCTGCGTCTTCCCCTGCTCCGGTTCGTTCGGTCCAAGGTCTCGACGTCGTCCTCCGCCTTGGTGCTCTCGCCGCGGCGCCGCCGTCTGTCGTTCCCCACATGGTTAGCAAAACAAGCGGAATCGGGAGACAACTGTTCGTCGAGAGGGTGATAGTCCCGGGCGCACCAGGTCCATGGCCTAGGTTTTGTTGTTTAACATGGGCAGCCCAGGACATGTTTCAACATTTTTTGGATCCAGCAGGTATCAAGCGGCCTCTGGGCCTCCCATCCTAGCTTGTCTATAACATCAGCAGCCCAAGTTATGTTTGTTTTTTCAAGACGACGCACAGCTCAGTTCTGTTTTTCTATAAGAATGTAAAACTGAACCTATGTTTTCTATAAGAATGCAAAACTGAACCTATATTTATATCTTATTTTATTACATATATATATATAATAGAAACAACATAAGGTTCCGTTAAACCTGTCGTTCGTCCAACCATTTTATAGACGTTCCCACTTCCTTTATTTTTCGTTTTCATTAATCCTATATCTGAATTTTCTCCCACTTTCTTTTTCGATGTAAACTGAGTTTTCTCCCAGTACTTTTCCCACGTCTATCCTAAAAAATAATAATACCCCACGTCCTATTAACTCATCAAATTAAAATGATATTTTATTTCGTAAGTTGAAAGTTCTTAAAAAATAATAATACTAATTGTTTATATATAACTTGGCAAGTTAACTCCTAGTGATTGTGTACATAAGCTTGCAAAGATTTTACTGACCAATGCAGTAATAGTCGTGCAATCATGTGTTTATGTTTTTATAACATTTCTCCATCTAGCCCAACATGATATTTTCACCTAGCCCAGCAAGTCCGCGGATTTCGAGAAAAACGCAAATGGGCTTTAAATTCTACCATATATATAAACGGGCTGCATAGATGCTACATCATTGTTTTACCCAGCCCACCAAATGGACTAAAAAACAAATGGACTGGCTGACATGTGGGCCAGTAGGTCGAAGCCTAAGAAGGCGTTGGATTTACACCCAACAGCCAGCATTCTTCTTCAATCTCTCGTCTTCTTCCCGCAGCGCTACCGGGACCGCCTGCTCCAACCTCCGGCGTCCAGCGGCGTTGTTTTGCATGCCTCAGCGAAACGCTACCCCGCCGATGGCCAGGCCATCCCTCCACTCCGCACCTCCTGTTATTCTCTGCGAATTGTAGGCCCACCCCACACCCGAACCAGTCAAGTTTCCCACTCCTCTCCATCTGCGACTCCATTGCCGTGTCTTCCCCATCTCTGGGTCGTTCCAGTCTGGGGCCTCGCCGTCGTCCACCGACCTTGGTGCGCTCGGCACAGTGTGGTCAACATGGTAAACAACCGAGAGTCATCGGAAGATGACTGTACGTGAGAGGCTGACAGTGGGGACGCACCACACCCATGGACGCATACATGCAACTGCATCCTTTTTACCCTAAAACATAATGTTTTCTCCCCCTGACTGCTGGGACCCACCAGCTACATCTTCACACGCAAGGAAGTGCGTCCATATTACGGGCAAAAAAATGATTCGCCCCCTGACTACTGGGACCCACCAGCTACATCTTCGCATGCAAGGAAGTGTGTCCATATTACGGGGAAAAAAATTGATTCGCCCCCCTGACTACTGGAACCCACCAGCTACATCTTCGCACGCAAGGAAGTGCCTGACAGTCGGGACCCACCTGGGCGAAGCATACGTAGCGTTGTCATTCTGGTCGCAAACGTGTACGTACATATTGGTCGATGTAGAGGCACACACATGTCATAGTAGAGGCACGCACGTGTCATAGTAGAGGCACGCACGTAGCATGTACACATACGTACAACGGCCAGGGTGCAAGAAAGAAAATACGGCCATGTACGTACATACGGGTGGGGTCTCGAACGCCTACTCACGCATACGTACGGCCAGGGCTCGTGTACATGGCTGGGTCGGAACGGAGAAGCTGCGCCGTCGTCATGTTCATGGGGAGACAACCGGCTGGGTCGGAACAGAATGCATCATTGTGTTCATCGGGAGCCAACCGGCTTGGACGAAACAACCGGCGGAACGGAGGAAACGGCCTTGTGTTTGACCGGCCACGGTCGAAACGGGATCCTGTTCATCGGGAGGGGTCTGGCGTACTGCAAAACGGAGGAAACTGACCTCCTACGGTCGAAACGGGGTCCTGTTGATCGGAAGGGGTGTGGCGTACCGCAAAACAGAGGAAACAGACTTGTGTTGGAGCGCTACAGTCGAAATAGGGGTCCTGTTCATCGGGAGGGGTGTGGCGTACCGCAAAACGGGACTCCACGGTATACTGTTCATCTCCACCATCGACTGCCTCCACGGGCTACGGTTCATCCACCGTCGACTGCCTCCACAGGCTCCTATTCATCCACCGTCGACCTCCTCCAGCCTCCACCTGCGACTGTTCATCCACGGGCTCCTGTTCATCCAGCCTCCACGGGCTACTGTTCAACCAGCCCTCTCCACGGGGTCGTGTTCAACCACCCCTCCACGGGCTACTTTTCATCCAGCCCTCCACCCGCTACTGTTCAACCAGCCCTCCACCCGCTACTGTTCAACCAGCCCTCCGTGGGGTCCTGTTCATCCAGCCCTCCGTGGGGTCCTGTTCATCCAGCCCTCCACGGGGTCCTGTTCATCCACCGTCTCGATCGATCGGGGTCCTGTTCATCCAGCGGCAACGGCCTCTACTACCACGGGTTCCTGTTCATCCAACCCCCCACCGGGAACTGTTCATCCAAACCCCCCAACAACGCTCACTATTCATCCAGAGGCAGCATCGATCGGCTTTAGTTAGCAGCAGTAGCGAAGTAATCACTCGGGTTCCGTTAACAGCAAGGGATCAATCGCTCGGGTTCAGTAACGTAGCTAGTGCAATTTCTCAGGTTCAGTTAGAGCCCAACGCCTCGCTCGGGTTCACTTAGAGCGCAACGCCTCGCACACATGCGCATACGTATGAGAGAAACACGCATTGCTCGCCCCTCGACCACCCACCGTAACCGGGAACTCCCCCGATATTTTCCTCTCCCTCGCTTCTACCATGGTTTTTTCGTCATGGACGGCCCAAAGAATGTCATGCAGCTGCGTCTCCGGCCCGCCCAGGATGAAAAGCCCATTTTCTGTCATGATTTTTTGTCACAGAAGTAGGAGCCCACCACATCTATGATGATACCGGGTTTTGTCACAATTATCGTCATAGAAGTGTCATAAGCATGACAGAAAAAATTTCGTTCGGCCCAAAATGTCACGGATCTGTCTTTTTTTAGTGAAGGGCAAGGGAAAGAAAGGGAACTTCAAGAAGAATGACAAGCAAGTTGCCACTCCCATGAAGAATCTCAAAGCTAGACCCAAGCCTGAAACTGAGTGCTTCTACTGCAAAGGAAATGGTCACTGGAAGCGGAACTGCCCCAAATACTTGGTGGATAAGAAGGATGGCAAAGTGAACAAAAGTATATATGATATACATGTTATTGATGTGTACTTTACTAGTATTCATAGTAGCCCCTGGGTATTTGATACTGGTTTAGTTGCGATGATTAGTAACTTGAAACAGGAGTTATAAAATGAACAGAGACTAGTTGAGGGCAAGGTGACGATGTGTGTTGGAAGTGATTCCAAGGTTGATAAGATCACCATCGCACACTCCCTTTACCTTCTGGATTAGTGTTGAACCTAAAATAAATGTTATTTGGTGTTTGCATTGAGCATAATATGATTGGATCATGTTTATTGCAATACGGTTATTCATTTAAGTCAAAGAATAATTGTTATTCTGTTTACATGAATAAAACCTTCTGTGGTCATACACCCAAGGTGAATGGTTTATTGAATCACGATAGTAGTGATACACATATTCATAATATTGAAGCCAAAAGATGCAAAGTTGATAATGATAGTGCAACATACTAGTGGCACTGTCGTTTAGGTCATGTTGGTGTAAAGCGCATGAAGAAACTCCATGCGGATGGGCTTTTGGAATCACTTGATTATGAATCATTTGATGGTTGCGAACAATGCCTCATGGGCAAGATGACTAAGACTCCGTTCTCCGGAACAATGGAACGAGCCACTGACTTATTGGAAATATTACATACCGATGTATGAGGTCCGATGAGTGTTGAGGCTCGCGGCGGGTATCATTATATTCTGACCTTCACAGATGATTTGAGCAGATATGGGTATATCTACTTAATGAAACACAAGTCTCAAACATTTGGAAAGTTCAAAGAATTTCAGAGTGAAGTAGAAAATCATCGTAACAAGAAATTAAAGTTTCTACGATCTGATCACAGAGGCGAATATTTGAGTTACGAGTTTGGCCTTCATTTAAAAACAATGTGGAATAGTTTCACAACTCATGCCACCTGGAACACCACGGCATAATGGTGTGTCCGAACGTCGTAACCGTACTTTATTGGATATGGTGCGATCTATGATGTCTCTTATCGATTTACCACTATCATTTTGGGGTTATGCATTAGAGACAGCTGCATTCATGTTAAATAGGGCACCATCTAAATCCGTTGAGATGACACCATATTAACTATGGTTTAGCAAGAAACCTAAGCTGTCGTCTCTTAAAGTTTGGGGTTGTGATGCTTATGTGAAAAAGTTTCAGCCTGATAAGCTCAAACCCAAATCGGAGAAGTGCGTCTTCATAGGATACCCAAAAGAAACTGTTGGGTACACCTTCTATCACAGATCCGAAGGCAAGATCTTTGTTGCTAAGAGTGGATCCTTTCTAGAGAAGGAGTTTCTCTCGAAAGAAGTGAGTGGGAGGAAAGTAGAACTTGATGAGGTAATTGTACCTTCTCTCGAATTGGAAAGTAGCTCATCACTGAAATCAGTTCCAGTGATGCCTACACCAATTAGTGAGCAAGTTAATGATGATGATCATGAAACTTCAGATCAAGTTACTACCGAACCTCGTAGGTCAACCAGAGTACGATCCGCACCAGAGTGGTATGGTAATCCTGTTCTGGAAGTCATGTTGCTAGACCATGATGAACCTACGAACTATGAGGAAGCGATGATGAGCCCAGATTCTGACAGATGGCTTGAGGCCATGAAATCTGAGATAGAATCCATGTATGAGAACAAAGTGTGGACTTTGGTGGACTTACCCGATGATCGGCAAGCCATTGAGAATAAATGGATCTTCAAGAGGAAGATGGACATTGATAGTAGTGTTACTATCTACAAAGCTCGACTTGTCGAAAAGGGTTTTTGACAAATTCAAGATGTTGACTACGATGAGATTTTCTCACTCGTATCGATGCTTAAATTCTGTCCGAATCATGTTAGCAATTGCCACATTTTATGAAATCTGACAAATGGATATCAAAACTGCATTCCTTAATGGATTTATTAAAGAAGAGTTGTATATGATACAACCAGAAGGTTTTTTTAATCCTAAAGGTGCTAACAAAATGTGCAAGGTCCAGTGATCTATCTATGGACTGGTGCAAGCATCTCAGAGTTGGAATATACGCTTTGATAAGTTGATCAAAGCATATAGTTTTATACAGACTTGCGGTGAAGCCTGTATTTACAAGAAAGTGAGTGGGAGTACTACAGCCTTTCTGATAAGTATATGTGAATGACATATTGTTGATCGGAAATGATGTACAATTTTCTGTAAAGCATAAAGGAGTGTTTGAAAGGAGTTTTTCAAAGAAAGACCTCAGTGAAGTTGCTTACATATTGGGCATCAAGATCTATAGAGATAGATCAAGACACTTGATAAGATTTTTCGATGAGTACATACCTTGACAAGATTTTTGAAGTAGTTCAAAATGGAACAGTCAAAGAAGGAGTTCTTGCCTATATTGCAAGGTGTAAAGTTGAGTAAGACTCGAAACACGAGCACGGCAGAAAATAGAAAGAGAATGAAACTCATTCCCTATGCCTTAGCCATAGGTTCTATAAAGTATGCTATGTTGTGTACCAAACCTATTGTGTACCTTGCCATGAGTTTGGCAAGGGGGTACAATATTGATCCAGGAGTGGATCACTTGACAGCGGTCAAACTTATCCTTAGAAGACTAACGAGATATTTCTCGGTTATGGAGGTGATAAAGAGTTCGTCATAAAGAGTTACGCCGATGCAAGCTTTTACACCGATCCGGATGACTCTTAGTCTCAATCTGGATACATATTGAAAGTGCGAGCAATTAGCTAGAGTAGCTCCATACAGAGCATTGTAGACATAGAAAATTTGCAAAATACATACGGCTCTGAATGTGACAGACCCATTCACTAAGCTTCTCTCACAAGCTAAACATGATCACATCTTAGTACTCATTGGGTGTTAATCACATATCAATGTGAACTAGATTATTGACTCTAGTAAAATCCTTTGGGTATTAGTCACATGGTGATGTGAACTAATCACATGGTGATGTGAACTATTGGTGTTAAATCACATGGCGATGTGAACTAGATTATTGACTCTAGTGCAAGTGGGAGACTGAAGGAAATATGCCCTAGAGGCAATAATAAAGTTGTTATTTATATTTCCTTATATCATGATAAATGTTTATTATTCATGCTAGAATTGTATTAACCGGAAACTTAGTACATGTGTGAATACATAGACAAAACAGAGTGTCCCTAGTATGCCTCTACTTGACTAGCTCGTTAATCAAAGATGGGTATGTTTCCTGACCATAAACATGTGTTGTCATTTGATGAACGGGATCACATCATTAGAGAATGATGTGATGGACAAGACCCTTCCGTTAGCTTAGCATAATGATCATTTAGTTTTTCTGCTATTGCTTTCTTCATGACTTATACATGTTCCTCAGACTATGAGATTATGCAACTCCCGAATACCGGAGGAACACATTGTGTGCTATCAAACGTCACAACGTAACTGGTTGATTATAGAGATGCTCTACAGGTGTCTCTGATGGTGTTTGTTGAGTTGGCATAGATCAAGATTAGGATTTGTCACTCCGTGTATCGGAGAGGTATCGCTGGGCCCTCTCGGTAATGCACATCACTATGAGCCTTGCAAGCAATGTGACTAATGAGTTAGTCACGGGATGATGCATTACAGAACGAGTAAAGAGACTTGCCGGTGACGAGATTGAACTAGGTATGATGATACCGACGATCGAATCTCGGGCAAGTAACATACCGATGAGAAAGGGAACAACGTATGTTGTTATGCGGTTTGACAGATAAAGATCTTCATAGAATATGTAGGAACCAATATGAGCATCCAGGTTCTGCTATTGGTTGTTGACCGGAGATGTGTCTCGGTGATGTCTACATAGTTCTCGAACCCGTAGGGTCCGCACACTTAACATTCGATGACGATTTGTATTATGAGTTATGTGATTTGATGACCGAAGTTTGTTCGGAGTCTCGGATGATATCACGGACATGACGAGGAGTCTCGAAATGGTTGAGAGGTAAAGATTGATATATTGGAAGGTAGTATTCCGACACCGGAAGGGTCCCAGAGTGTATCGGGTACATACCGGAGTACCGGAGGGGTTACCAGAACCCCCCGGGGAAAGATATGGGCCTTATGGGCCATAGGAGGGAGGCTTACCAGCCCACAAGGGGCTGGTGCGCCCCCCACAAGGGAGGAGGCCGAATTGGACTTGGGAAGGGGCCGCCACCCCCTTTCCTTCTCCTACTCCCTCTCCTTCCCCTTTTCCCCCTCCGGTAGAAGGAAAAACGGGTGGGGCCGAATCCTACTAGGACTGGTGTCCTAGTAGGACTCCCCTCTCCCAGGCGCGCCCCTTGTTTGCCGGCCTCCTCCTCCCCTCCTTTATATGGGGGCAGGGGGCACCCCAAAGGCACAACAGACAATCTCTTAGCCGTGTGCGGTGCCCCCCTCCACAGTTCAACACCTCGTTCATATCATCGTAGTGCTTAGGAGAAGCCTTGCGCCGGTAACTTCATCATCACCGTCGCCACACCATCGTGCTGATGGAACTCTCCCTCGTCCGCAACTGGATCAAGAGCTCGAGGGACATCATCGTGTTGAACGTGTGCTGAACACGGAGGTGCCGTACATTCGGTACTTGGATCGGTTGGATCATGAAGACGTTCCACTACATCAACCGCATTACTGAACGCTTCCTCTTTCGGTCTACGACGGTATGTGGACACACTCTCCCGTCTCATTGCTATGCATCTCCTAGATAGATCTTGGGTGATCTTAGGAATTTTTCTGAAATACTACGTTCCCCAATAGTTTTTGGCCAGGCCAGGCTCATGTCTCTGCAGAGCAGAAAGGGAGGACCGCTGCACCATCGGCATCTGGCCGGTGGTGGGATTCGCGACGCGTCAGAGGTCGGTGAAGCTGGACGGGTGGGGGTTGACTCTATTGGGGAACGTATTTCAAAATTTTTACCTACGATCACACAAGATCTATCTAGGAGATGCATAGCAACGAGACGGGATAGTTTGTCCATGTACCCTCGTTGAACGAAAGCGGCAGCGTTTAGTAACACAGTTAATGTAGTTGAGCGTCTTCATGATCCAACTAATCCAAGTATCGAACGTACGGCACCTCCGTGTTCAGCACATGTTTAGCATGATGACGTCCCTCGAGCTCTTGATCTAGTTGAGGACGAGGGAGAGTTCCGTCAGCACGACGGTGTGGCGACGGTGATGATGAAGTTACCGGCGCAGGGCTTCGCCTAAGAGGGAGGAGGAGGCTGGCGGCCAGGGAGGAGGCGCGCCAGGGGGAGTCCTACTAGGACTACAAACCTAGTAGGAATCGCCCCCCCCCCATTTTCCTAATCCAAGAGGGGGAAGGAGGGAAGGAGAGGGAGAGGGGAAGGAAAGGGGGCCGTGCCCCCACCCCCTAGTCCAATTCGGACTGCCCTTGGGGGGGGGGGCGCCACCTTGTGTGTCTTCCCTCTTCTTTTCCATAATGGCCCATTAAGGCCCATAACTTCCCCGGGGGGTTCCGGTAACTCCTCGGTTCCCCGATAAATATCCGAAACATCCTGAAACCATTCCGGTGTCCGAATACCTTCGTCCAATATATCAATCTTTACCTCGACCATTTCGAGACTCCTCGTCATGTTCATGATCTCATCCAGGACTCCGAACAATCTTCCGTCATCAAATCACATAACTCATAATACAAATCGTCATCGAACGTTAAGCGTGCGGACCCTACGGGTTCGAGAACTATGTAGACATGACCGAGACACATCTCGGTATGTTACTTGCCCGAGATTCGATCGTGGGTATCCTCATACCTAGTTCAATCTCGTTACCGGCAAGTCTCTTTACTCATTCCGTAATGCATCATCCCAAAACTAACTCATTAGTCACATTGCTTGCAAGGCTTATAATGATGTGCATTACCGAGAGGGCCCAGAGATACCTCTCCGATACACGGAGTGACAAATCCTAATCTCCCACAACTCTTTGGTGGTAAGTGTCGGTGTCAAAACTGGCAGATCTCGGGTAGGGGGTCCCGAACTGTGCGTCAAAGGATCAAAGGTAACAGGAGGCAGGGACATGATGTTTACCCAGGTTCGGGCCCTCTTAATGGAGGTAATACCCTACTTCCTTCTTGATTGACTTTAATGAGTATGGGGGTTACAAGATTTGATCTACCTTGAGATCGTAATGGCTAAACCCTAGATGTCTAGCCTGTATGATTATGATTGCCTCTATGGACTAAACCCTTCGGTTTATATAGACACCGGAGGGGGCTAGGGTTGTACAGAGTCAGTTTAGAGAGATAGGAATCTTCATATCCGAACGCCAAGCTTGCCTTCCACGCAACGGAGAGTCCTATCCGGACACGGGGAAAGCCTTCCGTCTTGTATCTTCATGGCCCATCAGTCCGGCCCACGTTACATAGCCCGGACGCCCGGGGACCCCCTAATCCAGGACTCCCTCAGTAGCGCCCAAACCAGGCTTCAATGACGATGTGTTCGGCACGCAGATCGTCTTCGGCATTGCAAGGCAGGTTCCTCCTCTGAATTCCAAAGTAACCAAAAGAACCGCATTCGACCTTCCGATGATGACGCAGTATTCGGCTTCTATATCTCTGGTTTTGCTAGGTGGCCCCTCCATGATACTCCGGATGGCTTCGCATTAAACATCATTCCCTTTGGCTTCCGCGCTTCCGTCGCCTCAGCTTCCACGTGTCAAACGAATACGAAAGGTGCAAGCGTTATTTACAAAAAAAACAGCCTGACGGCGTACGGAAGGCGTCTATTTAAGGAGATTAGATCTCAGATGCCATTCCACACCAGGCGAAAATCGTCCGAACTTGTCACAAGAAACCACGCAAGCATGGCCAGCGCTCCCAGTTCTTCCTCCCGCCCCCACGGTCCTCAAAAAGGCGATTGGGAGAGCTGCTCAGTATCCCATGCCCAGCTGACCAAGCTCCAGGTGCAGGGATATCTCCCCTTGCGGATCTAGTCCCCGTTCGGGCGGGATTAACTTCTTTTACTAGCGAAGCCCTGGCAGAAAATTCCCCTAATCCCTCAGAAGGGGAGCGAGTGTGTTTTGTTTCCTTTCTTTCGAGAGGTGTTGGATTTCCAATCCACCCTTTCCTCCGATGTCTCCTGGAGTACTATGGACTCCAGCTGCACAATCTTACTCCGGGCTCCATACTGCACATCTCCGGCTTCGTCGCTCTTTGTGAGTTGTTTCTAGGCTGTGAGGCCCATTTTGAGTTGTGGAGGAAGCTTTTCTGCCTCGTCCCTCGCTCCCAAAAGGGATCTATATTCGAGGTGGGCGGTGCCGAAGTGTGGCGCATAGCCGGGACAAGATACCTATCCGGCACTTCGAAGAAGGCATCCGAAGAGTGGCCCTCGGAGTGGTTTTATATTGAAGACTTTGTTCTCTTAGACCCAATCCGACGAGGCCTACCCGAATTTTCCAACGCTCCGTTAAAGAAGCGCCACAGCTGGCGCCCCCGGAGCCTCGAGGAGGAAGATAGTGCGGAGGTTAAGAAGTTAATGGACAAGATAAAGATACTCGCCCAATCTGGACTGTCCACAATTGAGGTAATGGCGACTTCCATAAGGCGAGGCATTCAGCCACTCCAGTCCAGAGGACTCCCCATGTGGAACTACAACGGGGAGGATGACACATCACGCTACGGGCACAAGGGTCCGGACAACTTCGCCGCCCTGGCTGCCATGTTGGCTGATCTTTATAAAGGAGAGAAAGAAGAGTTCACTCCCTTAAATGCCGAGAAGGCTTTTCCATGTACAATCCCCCTAGCTGAGTGAGTCTTTGCTTTGTAACTGTACTCGATCTCCTTCCTGAGTCGTACTTACTTGAACTTTAATCCGACTATCTTTAACATGAATGGAGGAAGGCTGTTGCGGGGATCTATAGCCCCGCTCCGCAGTCGGAGGATCATATTCGGGACCTGGATCCCAGATTTGAGGAGGATCCGGATATATTTGTAGAGCTCAAGGAGGTGGTCTTCTATCAAGCGAGCTACGATGTCACAGAAGTGGCCATTACAGCCGATTACCCCGGCCGTCTCCCTTCCTCTCACGTAAGTACCCCGAAGACGTCTCATCCAAAAGAGTTTTCTCACTGCGCTTCACCCACCGCACTGTCTCGTGCTTTAAAGGGGTGGCGCGCGCCACTCCGCATCAGAGGCATCCCTTAAGAGGGCGGAGCCTGTGCGAGGTGAGTCTTCGAAGAGAAAGGCGGATGGCGATACTGCCAAGCCTTCATCAAAGAGGTATGGTTTTTAATATACCCCATGGCAATCATACCGAATTGTAACGTTCCTTACTGCGCCATATTTCAGAAAGAGCGTTCGCCGGACTGTGTCCGGAGATCTCGCTGGACATGCATCAACCAATCCGACCCCGAACCCTGCCTCCAGGGCTAGAGTTAATACGGGTGCAATGCCGGATTGTCCTTTCTCTGAAGACTCTGATAATGTATCCGTCACCAACTCTGAAGTGGAGAGTGCAATGAACCATTGGCGCCGGAGGACAGCAATGCGTGACCCCAACTTCACTGAAGAGGCCTTCAATGCCTTCAGCTCAGCGGATGCATACATCCGAGCTGCTCGGGATGGGCTTGCTGGAGCCACGCGCCAGCTTTCAAAGGGTATGCAGGTAAGAACCTAAGTTTGTAGGTCTAATAATCACATGCCAGTAGCCCTCGAGCCTGGAAACAGTTGATGCAACTGATTTAAGGATCATTGCATAATCAGGTAATCATGGAGAAGAACAACCTGCTGTCTCAGGAGCTGGAGAAATGTCGGACCCAGCTAACTGATGTCACCGCCGAACTGGAGAAGTCCAAGGAGACACGGACTGGTAATGTCCACTTATGTCCGAAAAATATAATCACATGCCAGTAATGTTATTTTGAAATAAACACTGTGGTATTTACCATGGCAGGATCGCCGGATCGGCTGGAAGAAAACTAAAGGCCGTGCTGGTGGATAAACAACATGCCGAAAGGCAGGAGGCCGCTGGTCAGCGTATACTAACACGGACCAGGGATGAGAAGAACAAGCTACAAGATGCCAACATCCAGCTAGCCGAGGAGCTGAAGGATATACGAGCCCAACTGGCGGATGCCTTGAAGGAAAACAGAAAGCTGAAAGGCGGCATATTCAGTATGCTCTTAAGCCGTACTTTCGTATGGTCCCCAAGTGGAAAGTTTTGACAATTTTGTCTTTGTAGGTGTGCTGACTGGTCGACCCGAAGGAGAGGTGTCCAGATTTCAAGGAGATCTATTACAAGAGCTATCCAAAGTGAATGAGCGAGCCCGGAAGGCAATGAGGAACATTGCTAAAGCTCTATGGCCAGCCGATTCACCTCCAGGAAGCATGGAGGAGCTTGTGAATTTATTCAAGGGAGCTCGTCGTCGCTTTAGACTATGGAAGATATCAGCCTGCCGAGAAGGTGCACGAGAAGCATGGGCCATGGTGAAAACATGGCACACCAGACTTGATCCGAATCATATGGCCCAGGTCGGGCCTCAGGGACCAGATGGACAGGAAATTCTTGTTAGCTTAGTATATGACCAAGTAAAGATAGCCGCCAAGTATTCTCAATAGGATTGTAAGCTAGACAACTTATTAGATGGTCTAGAGGAGGAAGAAGTTTTTGAGTCCAAGTAGCAATGTACTTGTTATTGGCAAACTTTTCGCCGGCCGAACTGTAAAACGATTGTCATGGCAGACCTTCTGCTTCAACCTCAGAAGCTCATGATTCAGAGTGTTTCGGAATACTATACTGTCGGTAAACACCAAAGTATGTTCGGAAACCAGGCGGTTCGGTCATAGTTGCTTGAACAGAAAAGTTGTACTCAGGGAGTTATGTTATATTACATTGGATCGTAAAAAACATCTTCCAGAGAGAATAGTTCTGTTAAGTGTTCCACTCCCTGGGCCAGCATGCGTTATTATGCATGCCAAAACTGTGATGCGAGAAATCACAATGCACACAATTTTTTGGGGCTTGTATCGTAATGAGGGTGGTTCACCTTTTGTTCTCCGACCAATTATTCCCTTAAGAACGCTTGCTTTCGGCTTCACCCGTCTGAGGTACTTGTCCGAATAACCCGGCTGTAACAATCCTAGAGGTCCTCCCTTTATGCCCTAGCCGAACAAACGGGAACGTAGGGCATAAGCACATGAGCCAGGCAACCCAGCTTGGCAAAAACTTAAGTCATAAAGGTGCATATAATGGCAAAGAAAAGGCATATATGAGGAGATGACACATATGTACAGTGAGCTTGACGCTCGAGAAATAATAATAAGCTTCTGTGACAAGAAGCCCCCAGGTATTGTGGGGTATGTACATTTGAGGATGTAGACCCCTTAAGTGTGCGGTTTATCCGCGCATAGGCTAGAAGTCGTATAAAAACGAAAAGAAGAAAGAGAAAAAATAGAAAAAGGTAATGAACAATGAGTCCAGACTTAGGCGTAGAATCTTCGGAGTATGGCGGCGTTCCATGGGTTCGGCTCTAAGCGATTGTCCGATGCATTACGAAGGCAGTAGGCTACTCAAGTGAGAACTTCATCTATAATGAAGGGACCCTCCCATTTGGGCTTGAGCTTGTCCTTTTTCTTCTCTGGTAGGCGTAGAATGAGTTCACCGACACTGTAAGTCTTGGCCCGCACTTCTTTGCTTTGGCATCTTCGAGCTTGTTGTTGGTAGAATGCTGAACGAGCTTTTGCGACATTGCGCTCCTCCTCCAAGCCATCTAAGTCATCTTGCCGATCGAGCTCGGCCTCTTTCTCCTCGTACATGCGTACTCGAGTTGAGTCGTAGATAATATCGCAGGGCAAGACGGCCTCTGCGCCATACACCATCAAGAACGGTGTGTATCCGGTCGTGCGATTGGGCGTGGTCCGCAGCCCCCAGAGTATGGAGTCGAGCTCCTCGACCCAGTGTTTACCTGACTCCTGTAAGGACCACACTAGTCTGGGTTTAATGCCGCTCATTATCAGGCCATTAGCCCGTTCGACTTGACCATTTGTCTGAGGGTGATAGACAGAGGCATAATCGAGCTTGATGCCCAGATTGGCGCACCAAGTTTTTAGTTTGTCGGCTGTGAAGTTAGAGCCGTTATCGGTGATGATGCTGTGTGGGACACCATAACGGTGTACGACACCGGATATAAAATCTATCACTGGCCAGGCTTCGGCCGTTTTAACTGGCTTGGCCTCTATCCACTTAGTGAATTTATCCACCATGACCAACAGATATTTCTTATTATGGCTTCCCCTTTAAGGGGTCTGACCATATCAAGCCCCCAGACCGCAATAGGCCAAGTAATGGGGATTTTTGTAGGGCGGTAGGCGGCATATGGCTTTGGTTAGCGAAAAGCTGGCATCCAACACAACGTTGGACGAGGTCTTGTGCATCTACTCGGGTAGTAGGCCAGAAAAAGCCGGAACGGAAGGCCTTCCTTACAAGGGCCCGAGCTACGGCATGATGACCGCCAAGACCAGCGTGGATTTCGGCCAAGAGTTGCCGCCCTTCTTCTTCGGAGATACATCTTTGAAGTACTCCGGTAGTACTTTTCTTGTAGAGCTCTCCTTCATGAACCTTGTAGGCTTTCGATCGTCGAACGATGCATCGAGCCTCATTCTGGTCCTCAGGGAGCTATCGCCTATTAAGGTAGGCCAGGAAGGGTTCAGTCCATGGGGCTATCACTGCCATGATTACATGGGCTGATGGTGTTATTTCGGTGGCCGAGCCCCCAATGATATCGGGATTGTGTTCGGAATCTGGGGGTATGATCGGATCTGGACTGGTGATGTTGCTCTCGTCCTACCGTACCACGGATGGTTTGAAAAGCCTCTCCACAAAGGTATTGGGTGGGACAGGGTTGCGCTTAGCGCCCATGCAAGCAAGGATGTCTGCCGCCTGATTACTATCTCGGGCCACGTGATGAAACTCAAGCCCCTCAAACCGAGCTGATATTTTAAGTACAGCGTTACGGTAAGCCACCATCTTCGGATCTTTGGCATCGAATTCTCCATTTATTTGGGATATTGCGAGGTTAGAATCCATGTGTACCTCAAGGCGTTGTATGCCCATAGAGACGGACATCCGAAGATCATGCAATAGGCCCTCATATTCAGCTGCGTTATTGGAGTCTGTATACAGTATTTGGAGCACATAACGAATTGTGTCTCCTATGGGGAATGTCAGGACGACACTGGCCCCCAGTCCGGCTAGCATTTTAGAGCCCTCGAAGTGCATCACCCAGTTGGAATATGTGCCGTACTCTTTAGGGAGTTCGGCCTCTGTACATTCGGCGACGAAGTTAGCCAACACCTGAGATTTAATGGCTCGGCGTGGCTTATATGTTATTTCAAATGGTAAGAGCTCAATAGCCCATTTGGCAATCCGGCAGGTGGCGTCTCGGTTGTTTATGATATCATTAAGTGGTACCTCGGGGGCCACCGTGATCGAACACTCTAGAAAGTAGTGTCGCAGCTTCCGGGATGCCATGAAGACCGCATATGCTATCTTTTGATAATGCGGGTGTCGAGATTTGCATGGTGTGAGGACCGTCGATACATAGTATAATGGTTTTTGAAGTGTGAATTTATGTCCCTCTTCCTCCCATTCGACGACGAGCACCGCACTCACCACTTGATGTGTTGCGGATATATACAGTAACATGGTTTCGCCGATGTTTGGCGCGGCCAGGATTGGGTTGCTTGCTAACAAAGCCTTAGTTTCTTCCAGTCCGGCCGTTGCAGCATCCGTCCACGCGAAGTGGTCGGTGCGTCGGAGCAGGCAATACAATGGCATCGCCTTTTCTCCTAATCTGGAGATGAAGCAGCTCAAAGCCGCTACACATCCGGCTAGTCTTTGCACCTATTTTAGGTCTGTTGGTGTAGCCAACTGTGACATGGCTCGGATTTTGGCTGGGTTTGCTTCGATTCCCCTATTGGAAATGATGAACCCGAGCAATTTTTCGGCGGGAACGCCGAAAACGCACTTTTCCTGATTGAGCCGTATGTCATATCTTCGGAGGTTGTCGAAGGTAAGGCGTAAATCGTCCAACAATGATTCGGCATGCTTAGTTTTGATGACTGATCATCTACATATGCCTCAACTGTCTTGCCGATTTGCTTTTCCAGGCATGTTTCACTACAAAAAAATACACTTCCGTGATGATACGTGTTTGTCACAGTAGGTCACGTTTTTTGTCATGCATGTACATCCATGACGATTTTATGACAGAATCAAGATAGTCATACCTGTGCTGTCGTAGAAGTGTTCCATGACATTACCAAAATTATCATCACGGAAGTGTCCACTTCTATGACGATAAATCGCGCGTCATAGAAGTGCTTTCGTCAAGGGTGACCCACACGTGGCATCCAGCGTAACGGAACGCCGTTAAGCTATCGGGTCCGGTTTTGGATCCGATAACCCGTTAACAGCCCGGACCAATGGGGATTTTCCACGTGTAAAATCATCATTGGCCGGAGCAAAAAAGTGTTGCCTCACCGTTGGGACAGATGTCATCCACTCATTGGACAGGAGGCGCCAATGATAGGCGACACGTGGCACGGCCCAACAGTGGCCCATTCCGGTGAAAAAGGCCGGCCCAGTAAAAAATAGCAGGCCGGCCCATATAAGGCCTACTTGTGTCAGGTCCATTTAAGCCCACGGCCCATATGAGATGTGCCAATTCGGCCCGTCAACGACCCGTTAAAGATTTGGCACCATTTTAGCCCATCGTCGGTTCGAGCCCGTTAACAGCCCGCTATATATTTGGGCTCAATATCGGCCCGATGAGATTTCGGCCTGTTAACGGCCCATTCAGTGGATCGGCCAATTTTCACGATGTACATCTTTCGGCCTTTTAGCGACCCATTTAAATGTTGGGCTAATTTTCGGCCCGGTGTGTCTTTCAGCCTGTTGACGGCCCATAAATCAGTTGGGCCTCTTTGTAGTCGGACCTGAGTTTCGGCCTTTTAGCGACCCATTTAAGTGTTGGGCCAATTTCCGGCCCGGTGTGTCTTTCAGCCTGGTGACGGCCCATATATCTGTTGGGCCATTTGTAGTCGGACCTAAGTTTTGGCCTTTTAGCGACCCATTTATGTGTTGGGCCAATTCCCGGCCCTGTGTGCCTTTCAGCCTGTTAATGGACCATAAATGAGTTGGACCATTTGTAGTCGGACCTGAGTTTTGGCCTTTTAACGGCCCATGCCCTTCATGCTCCAATACCAGCCCGGTTTCTCTTTTGGCCTGCTAAAGGCCCACAACATAGTTGGGCCATTTACAATACGACCTGACTTTCGGCCTCTTAGAGGCCCATGCTGTTCATGGTCCAGTACAAGCCTGCTGTCTCTTTCGGCCTGCTAAAGGCCCACAGTATAGTTGGGCCATATGTAGCTCGAACTTAGTAACGGCCTGTTAATGGCCTGTGAAATCAATTGGGCCCACCTGTTGCCCGCTTTGATGTCGGCCTGTTAACGACCCGGGAGTTAAGAGGGCCGACCATTAACTTTCGGCCTGGTAACGGCCCATTAACTTAATGGGCCCACTAAAGTTCGTACATGTCTTTAGGCCAAATTATATAATTTTAGCCCATTACGACGAGCAATTATGCACAGGACCAAAGCCGATCAAGCAAAGGTACGGCATACAGGGAAAAACGTTGCACATCCAGCATATATTACACGAAATTACATCCACTGGGCAATCAAAGATTGATGCCAGTGCAAATAAATGAACAGAACCTAACGATCTACAATGTCACAATCTACAACCTCAGCACGGATGACGCCCATAAGCATGTGGGCAAGTTCTTGCTGCTTTGCTACACTGTCTCTAAAAACATTGATCAGTTGTTGTGTTGCACGACTCTGCACCTCTGATTCCTCCACCATTTCCATCATTCCTTCAGCCATTAATTGGTTCACAAACATACATTTTTTCCGTTGCATTCGAGACAGAGGATACTGAATAGATTCAGATGGCAATTTTGGCAGGCTTGTATTATTGATAGTGGAGAGTGTCTCGACCACTGCGTCATAACATAAATTAGGAGGGGAACCAAACAGCTTAATCATGAGTTATTGGCATATTACCTGGCCTAGATTTATTGGAAAGAAACAATGGGGTTGCCTTGCTGTTTTCAGAGTTTGTCTTCTTATCTTCAGCAGCCTGTACCAAATTAAGACACTAGCATTGCTATCATTGGCCAAGTCAGATAA
Source organism: Triticum aestivum (assembly GCF_018294505.1). Classification (NCBI taxonomy): domain Eukaryota; kingdom Viridiplantae; phylum Streptophyta; class Magnoliopsida; order Poales; family Poaceae; genus Triticum; species Triticum aestivum. Next base: position 389,184,340 of record NC_057799.1, on the reverse strand, counting down.
TAGGAAAGCAACATTGGCACAACGAACGTTTGGGCAACTAGCCAACACCAAATTAACACAATATGGCACAGCTATCATCAGCCAGGTAAGGTAATACGAAAGCAACATTGACACAATGAATGAATGGGCAACCAGAGCAGCACTACAATTCAGTAATCTTCATGATATGAGATAGTACACTCATGCAGCCTAGTACGGAAAACTACCAGGCAGTTTTCTTTACAAAAATCGACATTGGCACCTTTAACATTTTGCTACAACTAATTTTAGATTAGATAAAGGTTGGATTCACGCCGATTAACAAAATACATGCTGATGTAAAAAATATAGTGATATACAATAGGTACTTACATCAGCATTGGAGCACAGAGAATTCCCGCAAGATATTTTCCTTGAATACAATCCCAGTAAAGGAAGTCTTCTATCATTTAACCTTATTTTCTAAAAGAAAATATGATCAGAATGCTATAAAATTTCATGATGCGAGGATACGCACACGCTTCTTAGAATGGAGTTGACATTCTTTTGCTGGACTGGAGCGGACTAGTTCTTTGGCCACTGGAATCTGCTTATTATCAGTGGGAGTTGGGTTTCTCTGTGCTGGAACAGTATCTATGAAAAATGGAGTTAGTTTATTATCTCCTGGCGTTTGGATCTTTTGCAATGACCTGGTTTGTAACCCTTCAGATTATAACATAGCCGTCTTCCCCTTGCATGCCTTATATAGAAGAATGGTGCTTCAATTATAAAACATGCTACAACAGAGATGGAATAGGTACTGAAGAATAGAAAGGCATGACATATTGACATGTATTCCCTCCATCCGGAAATAAATGGATGGGTCTAGGCGTATTTCAGTTCTAGATACATCCAGTTTTATCTATTTCGGTGACATGTAATCCGGATGGAGGGAGTATGATGTAAGAGTTAGGGATACGACAGGACAACACAGTAAAAAAACACTGAAAACCCACTGCAGAACCAAAGTAATCAAACCCACTGATATGAGATAGTACACTCATGCAGCTCGGGATGCAAAACTACCCGGCAGTTTTCCTTACAAAAATCAACATTGTGGCCTTTAATCATACATTTTGCTACAGCTAAATTTAGATCAGATAAAGGTTGGATTCACGCTGATTAACAAAATACATGCTGATGTAAAAATATAGTGATATACAACAGGTACTTACATCTGCATTGGAGCACAGAGAATTCCTGCAAGAATCTTTCCACACAGACGATACCAGTGCAGAAATTCTTCTATCTGTTAAGCTTATTTTCTAAAAGAGAGATGGGTAAGAAACATGTAGAAAATATGATCAACATGCTATAAAATTTCATGATGCAAGGATACACACACGCTTCTTAGAATGGAGTTCACATATTTTTGCTGGACTGGAGCGGACTAGTTCTTTGGCCACTAGAATCTGCTTATTATCAGTAGGAGTTGGGTTTCTCTGTGCTGGAGCAGTATCTATAAAAACTGGAGTTGGTTTATTACTCCTGGCGTTTTGATCTTTTGCAAAGACCTGGTTTGTAACCCTTCAGATTCTAACATAGTCGTCTTCCCCTTGCATGCCTTGTATAGAAGAATGGTGCTTCAATTATAAAACATGTTACAACAGAGAGATGGAATAGGTACTGAAGAATAGAAAGGCATGACATATTGACATGTATTCCCTCCATCCGGAAAAAAATGGATGGTTCTAGGCGTATTTTAGTTCTAGATACATCATTTTTTATCCATTTCGGCAACATGTAATCCGGACGGAGGGAGTATGGTTTAAGAGCTAGGGATACGACAGGACAACACAGTAAAAAAAGATTAGTTGAATGTAAAACTGTATGCTAGCGGAATACGTACAGAAAAAACTAAGGCAACATACACGTGTATGATTGGGAAACTAAGATGGCATTGCAACAGAGCACTAGAACAACACTTCAATGTAAAAACATGGTATGGTAGACAGATGAAGTACATACTGATGAATAACAATGCATAAGATATTCAGAAGCATGATGTCCAAATTAAGGAGATGGCATTGCGATAGAGTAGAATGACAGTACTTGGAAAACATGTTATCATGAATGGAATAGGTACTGAAAAACAGGAAGGCATGACATATTTACATGCATGATCAGCATGCTAAGCACATGGCATTGCAACAGAGTAGATGCACTCCAGGACATTATATGCATGTTGTACCCATATCACGGGCCAAGTTAGAGCAAGGACCTTGTGGGGTGAAGAGGATTCAACATCTTTCTGCTAGTCTTCTGAAGAACTGCCTTTACATGTTCCATCATATTGGGTATCATTGACATCAAGTTTATTGGCCTTTACATTGCTCCGTGAGGTTCTTGTGGATATATTAGTGTGTGCAATTATATCTGATGTCGTGGTTTTGTCACGGCAGATGTCCTAGTGTGAGGACTTAGTCGTGGAGCCATCGCAACGTAGTAGCTTAAAGGGGTTAAAGTGGGACAAAGGACACAAGGAGTTTATACTGGTTCGGCCCCTTGCGGTGAAGGTAAAAGCCTAATCCAGTTGTGGTGGAATTGATGGGGTTTTGATGACTAGGGAGCGAATCCTCTTTGCCTGGCTCTCGATCTGTTGTTTGTTGTCCTTGAACCGCCACCGGGTCGTCCCTTTACATACACAGGTTGATGCCCGGCAGTTTATAGAATCCCGACCGGCTCATACATGTGTCCGGCTCGGTTCTACCCTTTCCTACCTTACAATATAAGTTACACATCATATGACCGTTCATGTCTGCGGGCGCTAATCCGCCTTTGGGCCTTGGGCCTTTAGATCTCTATAGTAAAGCGCCATACTCCTTGTCTTCATGGGCATCAATATGGATAACTCACTACAGGTATAACTCGGCCCCTCCTGGGCGGTTTATACTCAGTAGTTATACCCCAACATTAGGCCCCAGATTGATTTGAACCTGTTCATGTCAATCTTCAACACTTAGGAAAATTCCTTCTTCAACACCTTCACATAAACCTTGTAATCCGCCATGACGTCATCTTCCAAGATTATAGCAAACCGTCATGACGTCACCTGCTTATTAAAAAACCGTACATACCTCCCCTTTATTAATTAGCCTCCGAAAATTGAGGCGACAGCTCTATCACATATCCATTTTTTGGGCTCCTCGATTCTCGCGCCTGTCGTTTATCCCTTCGCCTTATAAATAGGGCCAAGGGTCCCTTTCATTTTACCCTCCGTGCCTCTTCACATCGTCCCCTTCCTTGCGTCGACCTAGCGCTCGAGCTCTGCCGCCGCCGTCGACCTTCGCCACTGCCCCAACAACGGCTGATGCATCAACCTGGTTCGACCAGATTCTCGTTTGCACGCCTCCCCATTCAATAGCCCTGGTGAGCCTTTCTTTGCTCTTCCCATAGAACTGTCATTAGGGTTTCCGCAAGTTCATCGAAGCTCGGTATTGTTCTTCCCTGTTCTTCTCTATAGCGTAAATGGCAAGTTCAAATCTGATATTTTCCTATGCAGTAGTAGTTATAGTTCCCTTTTTCATCATTAGTACATCCTCTTTGTATAGAAAAATCTCATCTGGATCTGATGAACTGCTTAAGCACCTATATTTTAGGTCTGAATATATTTTGATTTGCTGACACGCTGCAGATCTGAAATTACCATATCAATCTATGAAACCTGTTTTTCATCGCTTCAGATCTGTACTTTCCATACTAGCATAGGCGGTTTAACTTTATAGAATGATAATCTGCCAGGTACCATTAGTCCCCTCTTAAACCGCCAATTTCTCATCTTTATAACTATGATGACACCAACCTCCGGTTTAACTTTATATGCATTTCAACACCTACTTTTCCTCTTTTGACGGTTTATGCTTCGTCATTCATGAACCTTAAACCGGCTCAAACCTTCCCTCATGCTGTGTATAAATGGCTAAGTCTTTTTATGCCTGCAACTGGGTTCCTTCCCGAGTTACTGAAGAAAAACTGAATGGGTGCGTTGCAACCGGCGCCTTAGCAAAAAAGGACGTCATACACTGGAGGGCTCCCGGTCCAGAAAATCCTCCTGAACCCAAGGATGGAGAAGTGATTGTATTCCTTGATCACCTGGTCGAGGGTTCAGTCCTCCCGGATCAAAAAAATTCCGCGATGTGCTTGCGAGCTTCCAACTCCACCCTCAAGATATTGGACCTAACTCTGTGTCCAATATTTGTAATTTTCAAGTGTTCTGCGAGGCTTATCTGCAGGAAGAACCCACTGTTGAACTGTTCAGATACTTCTTCTATTTGAACCGCCGTACTGAATTTACAGATGGGCCTAACACTGAACTTGGCGGGGTTTCAATTCAGAAGAGGAAAGATGTCAGTTTCCGTCACGCCAAACATCATACTCACCCAAAAGATTGGAATCAGACTTGGTTCTATTGCCGAGATACGTCTCCCGCTGAAGAGAATCCTCTACCGGGTTATCATGCTCACCGGCTTACCAACACACATCCATTTCCTCAAAGGCTAACTGCAAAGGAACGGGCCAACTACGCACCACAACTTTCAAAGCTCAGAGCCTTTGTTGCGAATGGTTTAACAGGCGTTGACTTTGTTCGCTGCTGGATATCCTGGAGCATTCTGCCTTTAAGCCGTCGCCCCGGTTTAATGTGCGAATGTACAGGAGACTTGAAAGATCCTCAACGGCATATCAACATTCAGCTAACTGAGGCTGAAATTACAGAAGCTGTTAAAAAGATACTGGATGAACCGGTGGTTGTCTGCAGCAAAACATGGCTTAGTCCCTTGTGCGTTTCCAATAAGCCGCCCGCTGTAAGAATTATCTAACTCTTGTTTTAATCCGGTCCTTTTATATATTCCCTTATAACCTTTGTCAATCTTTGACAGGGTGATGATCCGTTCTGGAAGAAAAAATCACAAGATAAACCGGCGAAAACCCCTCGTGTCAAGACTAAGGCCACCAAGAAGCCTGCTAAAAAGAAAACCCCTGACTCCGACGAGTTAAACATTGATGCTGATGATGACAATCATGAGTCAGAAGTAGAACTTGATTCACTTGGTTCCTTCTTCATACATCTTATTGATAATGATTATTATCAGGAGGACGCAGAGGCTAGCCAAGCTGGTGATGTAGAGGTAATTATTCTTTCCTCCAGCTCAGAACCTCTGCCAACTCCGAAAACCCGTCAAGCAAACCAGAAAGTAAGATTTTCTCACCCTCTAGCTCACATGGATCCAAACTTTCTTTTGAAGAAGCAGCAACACGAAGCTCGCTGCACAACTCGACATAGCAGCTAGGTGGTAACTTCTGCCGGTTTACCGAACACGCCGATTCGTAAGCGTCGCCCAGAGGTCTCTTATAACTCTGACCCACATTATCCTAAGGCGGGTTATTTCCGGCAACCTCTTACTCCATCTCATTCAAATTATTAGGGAACTTCTCATTCCTCTTCGGCCGAATCAACGGGGACGCAACTTCCAACTCTCAAAACAATTCCTGGGTGAGTTATGCTTTAAATAACCCCTTAACATCTTATGTTTGCCCATTGTACTAACTTTATGTTTGTTTCTCTCAGTGCCAAGCTTAGACCCAGCAAAAAGGCCAAGTTGAGTAAACCAGCTGATGATAACTCGGCCGTTGAACCAGAAAAGACCCCCGAACCGTCTGAGCCAAATGTTGATGATATTCTTGATAATCCGCCACCGCAAGATCATGAAACCTTTGTTCAACAGATGGAAGATGATCCAACGGGTCATGCTGTTGATCCGCTGAGCCCAGCTAAAGCAGCTGATAAACCGCCGAGTCCAGTCAAGGCTGCTAATAAAACGTTAAGTCCAGTCAAGGCTGCTGATGACAAAGCGGATGGTATTATGATTACCGGCTTCGGCCACACCACTCCTGGCAATCCTGTCGCTTTATCAAAGCATAGTGCCAAGGAAGAATTTTCGGCTATGGACAAAGGCAAGTGGAATACAGATTTGTCAAGCTATGCCCACCTCAACGCCCAAGACATTCATTCTGGCTTTTTGAACCGTCTGTACACAAGCCGCGACTATGATGTCGGTTTAGTGAACCTGATGAAGGAGCGATATGAGGTAAATGTTGTTTAACTCTGCATAACTGTTTCTCTCTTGTGTCCAATTTCTAATATCAACTCCAGTAGCCCCCAAGGGCCGGTTTATGATATCAATGTAAACCGGGACTTTGTAATACTTCAACTTTTGCTTGCGTAGCCCCCAAGGGCCGGTTTATCCTTTCAAGATGAACCGGGACTTTTATCTTGCCAAATTTCTTGTTGAATATCTTTGTACACCAATCATCCACTAAGCTGATTAATAGAAGAATACCTATAATGTTAACTTTGAGCAAATATACATTAGCCCCAAGTGCTAAGAATAATACTTGTATTGAGCTTGAGACTTGTAAAAAATTGGCAAATATGCATTAGCCCCCAAGTGCCAAGTGTATAACTTTTTACGTGCTTGGTACTTCAAATATGTGCTGCCAACTCATGATATGTATGTCTCTTACAGGCTGAGCTGAGCAAAAAGGAATCCCAAACCGCTGATCTTCAAGAAAACATCAAGTCCCAACAGCAGAAATCTCCAAAGCCAAAGAAGAGCTAACCAGTACCTTAGCAGCCATGGAGAAGCTGAAGGAGAGTTTCAAGAAGGAGCGGGCGGATTGGGACATAGAGAAAGCCACCTTGCAAAAGAGGGCTGAGGATGCAGAAGCAACCCTTAATCCGGTGGTAGAAGAGCTGACTGGTTTAAAGCGGCAAATAAATGCCATGACTACTGTTGTGTTTGGTAAATATCCTCATTATAAGCTTTTAACATGTATCATTCCATGAGCTGCCGGTTTATCGATGTTCGTAATGATGCAGGATCTCGCATTACCCATCTGGGCTCTGACATGCAGAAGAAGTTGAAGGCTGGCTATACTCTTATAGAGCAATTATATACCGGTGCGCAATGGATCATATGTACTGCCTCGCATAACAAGCCGCCCCCAACTTTAATCAAGGACACCTTAGAAAGATTGTCGATGCTACCTGCCCGGTTTGAAGAATTAAAAAGATCAGCTGCAAGGGAAGGTGCTCTGACCGCGCTAACCCGGGCTAAAGCGTGGGTACCTGATCTTGATCCAGCGGATGTGGGTAATGGTTATCCAAGCTTAAACGAGGACGGATCAGATTTTAATAATGATGATCTCCGAGCTCTGACGAAGGAAATGCGCCCCTTGGCTAGCAAATTGGCTGAAGAGACCGATCTTTCTCATTACCAGTCAATTTATGACGCCGACAAGAAACGGGTTACTGCACCAACTTATGATGTGCAAAATCTTATCCCGCCAATCCGTAAGCATACCTATGCCCCTGATGTTGAACCCTCCACACTTATAAGCGATGTGGATGTATTCCAAGCCCTAACTGGGATCGATTGGGCGACCATTGACTTCCAGCCAATCGGTGGAGGGGAGGAGGATGAACCGGCACAGGATGATCCACAACCGTCAAGGCAGCCCGGCGAAGAGTCATGAACCGAAGGCTAGTTTAGCTTTCTGCATATTGCAATACTTGTTGAAAACAATTATCCTTTTGGGCATCAAAGTGCCTTGTAATAGGCTAGTTGAAATACTTGGTCTGCTATGCAATCATGCATATTCACTTTGCATGATACTGTTAATCCGTCTTGGTTAAGATATGCTATATCTGCTCATAATCCTTAGTTTATTCAATCTGTTCCTGTAGACAACAAGTTGAAAGTGTCCTGGCGGTTTACCGCCGGACGGGTCATAATGCCCAACATATGGCCAGGGTTTATAACCAAGGCTGTATTTTAAGAATTGTCAAATACGAAATATATCATACCTGTGATATTAAATCACGTCGTTGGTTTACCAACTTATGGTGGTAAGGGCGATAACCCAAATCTTGAACATTGATAATTCCTCCTATGCTTTGCCGGTTTATAGCAAAGCCAGACCGGTTTCAATATACGCCGGATTATTCTTATATCACACTGGCGACTTGTAGTCAAAGCCAGATGGTTTATCTTTATATTTGTATTGGCAAGTTATAATCAAAAGCTAGACCGGGTCAATAAACACCAGAGAATTACTATGTCTCAAGAAAAAATCTCAAAAAGACGTTCAAAACTAAACAACAACAAAAATTCAAGGCTTTCATAGGCCGCCGAGCCAAAATATCTTCTTCAATGAAAGCTTTAGCCACTGGAAGGTACACGCTTTCCGTGAGCCGGCACTCACATTAACCAATCGACATTTTAACCCAGATAAGTTCAGTTCTTATTTCAAGATAGACTTATCTGGAGTACGCGGGGCCAGAGTACATCAAGCATCATAGGCCGATTTATCCAAGTTTCAAGGAAGGCGGCTTTATCAGCCTGAGCTTCTCCTTGCTATCCGTAAACCATGCCCTATCATGATAAACCGACGTTTTCAGCTTAACAAGTTCAGGGTCTTATTAAACAGATTGATTGCTAAGAGTTCGCCGGATCAATCAGGATTACCTGATGGAGAAGCATCTGGCATACAGGCAGGATAACCCAGGGTTTTAGGTGAATACACCTGGCTTCCAAGCCTGGCTTTTAAGCCTATCACAAGGGTTATAGCAACATATGTTCTTTAGAACAAAAGAGCCCCCAAGTAACATTGTGAGCTGTGCTCAAGGGGCACCTATGTTTGAGCTGCTGCTTTGACAACATACTCTCTTTGGTCCCTTTAACTCGGGTGGATAACCCCCAAGTTTTTTTCTCAATTTTGGCTTATAAGCCGGTTCAAAGGGAATTATAACTTCGCGCATAAACCGGAAGCCCCCAAGTAACCAAAACCTTTGAAGGAAGAACGATAGAGGCCCCGCTTTAGCAGGGATGCCGGTTTATTATATTGATAATATATACATTGTCAACAATATGTACATGAAAAGAGCCTATGGCTCAGGTGTAGTAAGGCCGAAGATGAGCAACATTCCACGGCCGGTTGGTCTCCTCCTCCGATTTGCATGAGTCTTTGCGCTCTGGAACATTGATAAGGTAGTATGACCCGTTGTTCAGATTTTTGCTGACCACAAAGGGTCCTTCCCAAGGCGGGGATAAGTTGTGCATATCAGTCTGATCCTGGATGAGCCGGAGCACCAGATCGCCTTCCTGAAAAGTTCTGGTTTTAACCCGGCGGCTGTGATAACGACGCAGATCTTGCTGGTAAATCGCCGACCAGGCTGCTGCTATGTCACGCTCCTCATCTAACAGGTCAAGTGCTTCCTGACATGCTTTCTCATTGTCAGCCTCAACATAAGCCGCCACCCGAGGTGAATCATGACGGATGTCACTAGGGAGAACCGCCTCTGCTCCGTAGACCATGAAAAAAAGGTGTCTAACCCGTAGATCTATTGGGGGTGGTATTAATGCTCCATAACACGGAAGTTAACTCCTCCACCCAACAACCCGGCGTTCTCTGCAGGGGAACCATAAGCCGGGGCTTGATGCCTCTCAGGATTTCTTGATTGGCTCTCTCAGCTTGACCATTAGATTGGGGGTGAGCCACTGATGACACATCAAGCTGGATGTGTTCGTGCTGACAAAAATCCTTCATAGCACCCTTGGAGAGATTGGTGCCATTGTCTGTTATAATGCTGTGTGGAAAACCAAAGCGGAAGATCACCTTCTTCATGAATTGAACCGTCGTTGCTGCATCACACTTACTCACTGACTCTGCCTCCACCCACTTAGTGAATTTATCAATTGCCACCAAAAGGTGGGTCTTCTTATCCTTGGACCTCTTGAAGGGCCCAACCATATCCACCCCCCGGACTGCAAACGGCCAAGTAATTGGAATCATCCTCAATTCTCGAGCCGGTACATGAGCACGTCGTGAGAATTTTTGACAGCCATCACACTTTTTGACCAAGTCTTCAGCATTAGCATGAGCCGTCAGCCAATAAAAACCATGACGAAAAGCCTTGGCTACCAGGGACTTTGAACCGGCGTGGTGACCACATTCTCCTTCATGAATCTCAAGCAAGATCTCACAGCCCTCCTCTGGAGAGACACAACGTTGAAAAGCCCCTGTAACACTGCAATGATGCAACTCACCATTGACAATTGTCAGTGACTTAGACCGCCGGGTTATCTGCCTGCCTAAGGTTTCATCCTCAGGTAACTCGCCCCGGGTCATATAGGCCAAATAAGGGACTGTCCAATCCAGAATCACGTGAAGAGCTGCCACCAACTGAGCTTCCGAGTCAGGAATAGCCAAATCCTCCTCCGTAGGCAACTTGACCGACGGGTTATGCAAGACATCGAGAAAAACATTAGGCAGCACCGGTTTAGGTTGACAACCCAACCGGCTTAAGGCATCAGCCGCTTCATTCTTCCTCCGATCAATATGCTCGACTTGATAACCCTTGAAGTGACCAACAATAACATCCACCTCGCGCCGATAAGCCACCATGAGTGGATCCTTAGAATCCCACTTACCAGAGACTTGCTGAGCTACCAAGTCCGAGTCACCCAAGCACTTAACCCAGTTCAAATTCATCTCCTTAGCCATTCGAAGGCCGTGGAGTAAGGCCTCATATTCTGCTGCATTGTTAGTGCAAGGGAACATTAAACGGAGAACATAACAAAATTTATCACCTCGAGGGGAAGACAGCACAACTCCAGCCCCCGAGCCCTCCAATTGCCTGGATCCGTCAAAGTGAACAGTCCAATACGTGTTATCTGGTTTGTCCTCTGGTATCTGTAACTCTGTCCAGTCGTTGATGAAATCCACAAGTGCTTGGGACTTGATCGCCATGCGTGGCACATATTTTAAACCGTGAGGCCCAAGCTCAATGGCCCACTTGGCTACCCGGCCAGTTACTTCCCTGTTTTGGATTATGTCCCCCAAAGGAGCAGAACTGACCACGGTGATGAGATGACCCTGAAAATACTGCTTAAGCTTCCGGCTTGCCATGAAAACTCCATACACCAGTTTCTGCCAATGTGGGTATCTCTGCTTGGAATCAATAAGCACCTCACTGATATAATAAACCGGCCGTTGAACCGGATACTCCTTACCAGTCTCTTTTCGCTCTACCACAATAGCCATGCTGACAGCCCGGGCATTGGCAGCCACATATAACAACAACAACTTTTTATCAACAGGAGCAACTAGAACGGGCGGTTCAGCTAGCTGCCTTTTCAGATCCTCAAAGGCCGCATTAGCCGCGTCACTCCAGAAAAAATTATCCGTCTTCTTCATTATCTGGTACTGAGGGATGGCCTTCTCCCCCAACCGGCTGATAAACCGGCTGAGAGCTGCAATGCGACCCGCCAAGCATTGTACGTCATTGATGCACGCCGGTTTACCCAGAGAGGTGATGGCCTTAATCTTCTCCGGGTTAGCGTCAATCCCCCTGTTAGACACCAGAAAGCCTAAGAGCTTGCCTGCCGGAACACCAAAAACACACTTGGCCGGGCTAAGCATCATCTTATAAACGCGGAGGTTATCAAAGGTTTCTTTCAAGTCATCCACCAATGTCTCCTTTTTCCTGGATTTTACCACAATATCATCCACGTAAGCATGAACATTGCGCCCAATCTGATTGTGAGGACAATTTTGTACACACCGCTGATAAGTCGCCTGGGCACTCTTGAGCCCAAAGGGCATAGACACATAGCAGAAGGCTCCAAAGAGAGTTATGAAAGCAGTCTTCTCCTGGTCCTTAACTGCCATCTTCATCTGATGATAACCAGAGTAAGCATCCAGAAAACTCAAGCGCTCACAACCCGCCGTAGCATCAATAATCTGGTCAATACGAGGGAGAGCAAAAGGATCAGCTGGACAAGCCTTATTTAAGTCGGTGTAGTCCACACACATGCGCCAAGTGCCATTTTTCTTAAGTACTAGCACCGGGTTAGCCAACCACTCAGGATGGAAAACTTCCACGATAAACCCAGCTGCCAAGAGCCGGGCTACCTCCTCACCAATTGCTTTATGCCTTTCTTCATTGAACCGGCGAAGAAACTGCCTGACCGGTTTAAACTTGGGATCAATATTGAGAGTGTGCTTAGCGAGTTCCCTCGGTACACCTGGCATGTCAGAGGGCTTCCATGCAAAGATGTCCCGGTTCTCACGGATGAACTCAATGAGCGCGCCTTCCTATTTTGGATCCAGATTAGCACTGATGCTGAACTGCTTGGACGAATCGCCAGGAACGAAGTCAACTAGCTTAGTCTCATCAGCCGATTTAAACTTCAAGGCCGGATCATGCTCCGTAGTTGGATTTTTCAGAGAAGTCATGTCTGCCGGATCAACATTGTCCTTGTAAAATTTTAACTCCTTTGTCGCACAAACCGACTCAGCATAGGCCGCATCACCTTCCTCACATTCCAAAGCTATCTTCTGACTCCCATGTACTGTAATGGTTCCTTATAACCCGGCATCTTGAGCTGCAGATACAAATAAAAGGGCCTGGCCATGAACTTGGCATAAGCCGGTCGTCCAAACAGGGCATGGTAAGGGCTCTTAATTTTCACCACCTCAAAGGTCAAGGTCTCTGATCGAGAGTCATGATCATCTCCAAAGGCAACCTCTAGAGCTATCTTACCCACTGGGTATGCCGACTTACCAGGCACCACACCATGGAAAACAGTGTTTGACGGTTTAAGGTTCTTATCTGTCAACCCCATGCGATGGAAGGTTTCATAATAAAGGATATTGATGCTGCTCCCTCCGTCCATGAGTACCTTGGTGAATTTATACCCTCCCACCTGAGGTGCAACCACCAATGCCAGATGACCCGGATTATCAACCCGGGGCGGATGATCCTCTCGACTCCACACAATAGGCTGCTCAGACCAGCGCAAGTAACGAGGCACTACCAGTTCAACGGAATTTACTGCCCTCTTATGAAGTTTCTGATCTCTCTTGCACAACCTCGTGGTGAAGACATGGTACTGCCCACTATTCAACTGCTTCGGGTTACTCTGATACCCAGACTGCTGCTGCTGATTCCCCTGACCTGAGTGTTGATGGTAGCCACCCTGATTGCCCTGACTTCCTTGATTTCCTTGGTGACCGTGATGACCTTGGAACCCAGAGCTTGAACCGCCACCACCGTAACCCGGACCCTGCAAGCCGGGTCCTGAACCGCCGCCCGGTCCACGGCCGTCTTGGAAGAGGTTCGGATTTTTAAACTCCTTCATGATCAAACAATCCTTCCAGAGGTGTCCTGATGGTCTTTCCCGTGTACCATGTCTTGGGCATGGCTGGTTTAACAGGTACTTGAGATTGATCCCCAATCCTCCGGTCTGCGGGGGCGGTTTACCCTTGCAACGCTGACCATTTTTCTGCATAATGGTGTTAGCCACAAAGTCCAAACTGTTGTCAGCCTTGCACTTACCGTTGTTTCCATGACCCGCCATGTTATGCTGCTGTCCTCTGGTGCTGCTGCTCTTCTTTCCCTTTCCCGGCTTTTCATCGTCAGACTCGGGGTCCTTGGTACCATCAGAGTCAGCGTACTTCAACAAAGCCGCCATGAGGGTCCCCATATCATTGCAGTGACGCTTGAGCCGTCCTAACTTCTGCTTCAGGGGCATAGACCGGCAATTGTTTCCAACGTTAAGACTGCTGAATCGGCATTGATGTGATCCGACGAGTGCAGAATGGTCGAGACCCGGCGCACCCAATGCATTGTCGATTCCCCTTCTTCTTGGACACAGGCGGCCAAATCCACAATTGACATGGGCTGCTTGCATGTATCCTTAAAATTCTAGATAAACCGGGCTTTTAACTCAGCCCATGACCCAATGGAATTGGCCGGCAATCCCTTCAACCACGTACGCGCCGTTCCTTCCAACATCATGGTAAAGTACTTAGCACATGCTGCATCGTCAACGTCAAGCATCTCCATCGCCATCTCATAACTCTCAACCCACGCTTCGGGGGATAAATCAGCAGTGTAGTTGGGCACCTTACGGGGACCTTTGAAATCCTTGGGCAACCGAACGTTACGCAGAGCTGGAGCTAGACACGGTACACCCAAAGTCCTGAAGGTTACACCTGGCTCTACCGAAGTTGTCGGACGAACCAGAGTAACTTGACGGGCCGCATATTGTGCTACCAACTCGGCCTCGCGACATGCCCTTCCTTGATCCACCATGTCCTGAGCCTCAACACCGCCGGCGGCCGGGTTAAGCCCATGAGGCGGGTTACGGTTCCACGCATTGCTTGACACCGCCGGTTCATTAATACGCCTGCTGTAACTCTGGCTTGGGCGGGGAGTGGAGTGTATGAATAAGCCTGCTACTGAGTCAATGTTGTCTGAAGGAGCTCTCTTGCCCGTCGCGTGTCAACCTCTACTGGAGACTCGCCTTCGATCGGGAGAGCCGCCAATCGTGAAGCGGCAGCGACTATGTTATCCAACGGGTTAGAGTAATGACCCAAAGGCATTGAGATATGCTGTGATAGGATATTGTTCTGATGAGGCGGGTCCATCGTGCGCAGCTGAACCGGCGCCCCGGTTCCAGGTGCCTCCACCCGGTTTACCACTGGCTGATTGCTGGTTCCTGCTCCTGGCGTGTTAAAGAGATTCCTTGACTCATAAACCGGAGGCAGGTGAGATGAGTACCTTCTCCTCATGACATCATTTGATGTGCTCTGATCCAACATAAGCTGGTAAGCCTGTGCATCCAACTCGGCCCGCTCTGCAGCCATCCTGGTGTCCTCAGCTGCCAAGTCTGCCTTGGCCTGAGCTATCTGATCCTTCACTTTCGCAACTTCCGCGTTATGCTCATCCTGATTCGCCGGGTTAACTTCTGCCGCTAGCAGTGTTGCCAAAGCGTCAAATAAGTCGGACAAAACCTGAGCAGGCGGTCGCGCAGGGCCTCCTGCCCTGGCTGCTGTCGCTGCCGCTGACCCGGAGATCATTGCTGCTGCCGTCGAAGAGTGCTGCACTAGCTGCGTACCGGCCATGAAGATCGCAACCCGGCTCGGCGGATCAAAGGGGTCCAGAATACTGTCGCCATCGGAACAACCCCCAAGCCGGCCGTCTTGCAGTTGATACAACGACTCGGTCTCTCCGGTAGATGACTCGTCATCAGAGTAAACGATGGTTTCACCACCAGATGCCAATCTAACCTCAGATTCTGCTCCGTGGATGACTCCCACGAAGGCACGCTTCATGGCAGGCTGAACCTGGGCGGATCTCGCACGCTGAGCCGTTTCGACGATGTCGGTGCAGATGTCCGGCTCAGGGACCGGTTTGCCAATCTTGCCAATGAAAACGTGAATACCGCCGAAGGGGACCCTGTACCCATACTCAATTGAGCCGGCCTCGGGGCCCCAGCCTGCGTCGTCGATGTAGAGCTTGCCGCGACGACTCTTGGTTATCCGGCCCACAGCGTATCTATTGAGCCCTTCAAAGCTGCCCTCTAAGAACTCGAAACCATCGTGCGATAGCCCCACGGTGGGCGCTAACTATCGTGGTTTTGTCACGGCAGATGTCATAGTGTGAGGACTCAGTCGTGGAGCCATCGCAACCTAGTAGCTTAAAGGGGTTAAAGCGGGACAAAGGACGCAAGGAGTTTATACTGGTTCATCCCCTTGCAGCGAACGTAAAAGCCTAATCCAGTTGTGGTGGAATTGATGGGGTTTCGATGAACAGGGAGCGAATCCGCTTTGCCTGGCTCTCGATCTGTTGTTTGTTGTCCTTGAACCGCCGCCGGGTCGTCCCTTTATATACACAGGTTGACGCCCGGCGGTTTACAGAATCCCGGCCGGCTCATACACGTGTCCGGCTCGGTTTCTACCCTTTCCTACCTTACAATACAAGTTACACATCATATGACGGTTCATGTCTACGGGCCCTAATCCGCCTTTGGGCCCTGGGCCTTTAGATCTCTATAGTAAAGCGCCATACTCCTTGTCTTCATGGGCTTCAATATGGATAACTCACTACAGGTATAACCCGGCCCCTCCTGGGCTGTTTATACTTAGTAGTTATATCCCCAACATCTGACATGCATGGAAGACAACTAGTAGTTAGATTTATGTAATGAGTGCATGTAGGAGACGACATAAATAGTAGGACTGGGGCTAACTAGCAGCAACAGGTCTCAAAAACTAAAGGGAGAACACAGATGAAAGTTATAGAATATATATCGTTTGTACTCGAGATTAACTAGATGGCACACAAAAGTATTAAAGAACAACGTAAGTAATACTAGAAGTGGTATAATACTATAATCACCAGCATGTGGGATAGCATTGGCTGATGGATGGTAACTATGGAACAACATTACCTAAAGAACAAGTACTTAGCTAAAGTATGGAACAACGTTAACTCCTGAACAAGACCCGTAAGAGATCATCATTAATATACAGTGAAATGTGATAATCTATTTTCCATGCTTAGATGAATAACAAAGCCATAAATGTTGCACACAAGTAAGATGAGGGCACAACCTATCTGGCCGCCATCCATAGGAGTGAGCATCATGTGCTGACTTGTTGATGGCCCTGCAATTCTTGTGGCTGTCCATGTCGGGCACGCGCATTCGATGCAGGGAACTGTTGAGTGGGGACTATAGCTCCCTTCTGGGGTATGCTTCCCTTGTTGGAGCAGCTGCAGTGAGTCGGAAGACGGTGTGGCTGAAGATGCAGATAACGCATAATGTTAAGAACGACACATCTCTTTGATCTGAAGAAATACACTAAGAGATCAAAAGCAAGGTAGGAGAGTGGTCACACGTCTCTTGACTGGAGACTAAATTGGGGTCACACGATTTTATTTTATTTTGGTACTGTCCGATCTACGCCGGATGGCTTGATGGCCGTCTTGTGCCTCCCGGCTGACACTGTTAGGAATCTTCCCCGAAGAGCCAACGACCAACGGTAGAGCAGCCTGCCTCCGCCGTCCGTTGCCCCGGCCAAAACCCCGCTCCCCGCCCCACCGCACTGCCATGGTTGCGCCGCCCCCGGGCCAATCCACAAAGACTCCCCGTCATCTAGATCTGGCGGCGGCAGTACCTTCAACCCATGCAACTCTAAGATAGCCATCTAAGCGCTGCTTCCGCTGCGAACTTGCGGCCCCGCACCCTTACGTTAGACACCAGCCAACCGGCAGCCTAGGAGCTCCGCCGCCTCGAGGGGTGCTGCTTCCCATTGGGAATCGATTGGCCCAGAATAAAAATTCAGATAACTGACGCCTAAATAAAGTGATTTGAGATGAGGGTGCGACCTATCTGGAAGCATGGTGAAGTAGGCAAGTCCAGCTGCCGAGTCAGTGAGGCCGGCGCAGTTGCCGTGGCGACCGGCAGCACGGAAATAGCGATGTCGCGACGGTCGACGGCTATGGGGAAGCAGCGCTGGGACTCTGGACGGATCCGAAGTTAGAGCCGCTCCGGCGCCGTGAACAACGGCGGGGGTGAATCGGCTCTGGTACGGTTCACGCGGCCGTCGTCGAGGCCGCTCCAGCAACATGGAGTAAGAGGCTCACGGCCCAGTGCACGACGGCAAATGGACAGCATCTCCGGCATTAGGGAGGAGGGCGGCTATGAAATTGGTGCGGTGGGGGTGCCATGGAGGAGGGGCTGAGGTTTCGCGGCTCGGGAGAAGGGAGCTTCCGGGGAGAAGGTGATTTGGCGCCCACGAGGTATGAATGGGGGGGGGGATTGGGAGGGGAGTGGAACCATGTTTTACGGACGCATTTGTCTGAAATGTGAGGGGGAGTTACAGTTCTACCCCTGCCTTTAGGCTTCTCGACTTCTCGGTCGGGGATAGTAGAGTAACTTTGCTTCTCCCCAAATAGTGGCCGGGAGCGATTTTGGGCGAGGAGGGCGTGTTTTGAAATATAGTGGGCGCGAGCGATTTCGGGCGAGGAGAGCGTGTTTTGAAATAGTGGGCGCGAGCTATTTCGGGCGAGGAGAGCGTGTTTTGCCGACCATGGTTTATGAATTATTCGGCACATGTCATTTCGGCCGAGGAGAAGGCGCGCTTGGATGAAGTTACAAACCTACCCTCGATGTACAACGGGCCAATTAATGTGTGTGCCACATAGGACGGTAATTTCGCGTCTCCCATTTATTTGCTCGGGCGAATTCCACAGAGCAGAGGATGTTTAATGGTTCGTTGAAAATTTGGGAGAACGAGCATCCACGTCTACCTTACCAAGTCGATTCGAATCAAATTTTGATATATTAGCTTGCCACTTCTTTTTTAGATGGAGAGATGATGCTCGGGAGTAATGTGTTTTTACATGCTCGTTGCTAGCGATTTACTATATGAAAAATAGTTGACCCATTCAAAAACAGGAATCAAACCCAAAATGAAATATCTTGATTCAATGAAATGGCTCGTTCACCAGGTCAAAATAGTGAACTAAATCCAAAATTGAACACCTCAATCGAGTAGCATGTTGTACAGTATTATAGTACTCCATGAACATGTTGAAAGTCAAATTAATGAACTTGTTTGATATACGCATATATCCGTTCATGTGTGGATTGCAGACAACATGTTCTACAATTTAAATATTTGAATGCAAGTTTATATCAGTCTTTGATGCATAAAACGCGACCTCCCCCTCTCCCGGACTCCTGCTCTCTCTCTCTCTCTCTCTCTCTCTCTCTCTCTCTCTCTCTCTCTCGCCGACAATCTTCAATTCTGTCGCACGCATCCAACACACAAGCCTTGTTGGTCCCTCTCGCTTTCTCACCATCTCTCTCTTTGTGTGAGTGCGTGTGTGGGGGGGGGTCTTTCTAGTTCGCACGCATATATACTCCATCTATAGGTCTCTCTCTCACACTATGTATGATTCTCTAGTCCAAGCTAGATATCTTGGGTGCACTCATCGTACGCACACAAATTCCTTGGCTCGTTGCCCGTAACTCTCTCACGCACCACTCTGTCGTCTCGGAGCTCTTCCCCCTCTCTCTCAAACTCTCCATCTACCTGGGTCACATATACACATGCATATCTCACTCGCACTCGATAGGCCCATCTAAAACTCTATCTCTCTCCCTCGTTCTCTCTCCATCTCACACGCACACACACACACAATCTCATGCCTAGCTAGCCAAGTATGATGGTCTCTCACTCAATTGTAGGCACACGCAGTCCCCCCTATATGTATATGACTAGCTAATCTTAGTCTCCATCACAAACATGTGCATGGTCTATCTCGATTTCTCTCGGGGCATCTTTCTATCGCGCATGCACCTCCCTCGATCTCCCACCCATATAGTCGCCTCACGATCTTGAGGGGGTCTCTCTATCACAAACACACCCTCTCGCCCTCCCCATGCGTCCATGTTCTCCATGTGTCCCTCTCGACCTTTGTTCCTTGTTGGCCAGACCTCTATTGGACATGTGCTATAGGGGTGTCTCTCTCCGTTGCAAACAATCACACACTAGCTATCTTCGTGTATCTCCTCTCCTTGCTTTTCAATCTCGGAGATGCATGCGTGATATGTTCACCTAAGAAACGAAAAAACACACACTCTCTCTAATTTATCGTTTGTTGTCACTTTCTCTTTCACGCACATACTCTTTTTGCACACTTACTCATTCTCCTTCACACACACTTGATCTCTCTCGACTTAGGCACTCTCCTCGGTCCATAGCATATTGATCTATTGAAAAGTCAAACATCACAAAGTTTGACCATGTACGTGGAGAAAATAATTACATCTAGAATGGCAAACATATACCATTAGATTCACCATGAGATGTAGTTTCGTATGATGTATCTTTGGTATTGAAGATATAAATAACATTTGTGTAAACCTGATCAAAGTTTCCAAAGTTTGACATCTAAAAAAATTACATGCACTGCATTATCGAGCGGATGGAATATCTCTTTCCCCCTCTCAGCTATCTGACGCACCACTCAACCTTATCGGGGCTCCTCAATCTCTCTCAAACTTTATATCTCCCTGGTTCACACATACACATGTCTCGCTCGCGCTATACATATAGACCCATCCAACACTCTCCGCCCTTGTTCTCTCTCTATGTGACACGCACCCCCCTAATAAGTACCATAATCCCTCACTCCATCATAGGCACAAGCACTCCCCCCATAAGTATGATTATCTCTCACTAGCCATCAGGAACACACGTATTGTCTCCTTCCATCCATACGTCTATCTCGATATCTCTCGGGGTATCTTCTATGGCGCACACACCTTGTCACTCGATCTCCCACCCATGTAGTCCCATCACGATCTCCAGGGGATCTCTCTATGAAAAACATACACTCTCTCTCCTCCCCATGTCTACATTTTCTCCGTACGTCTCTCTCGACCTCTCTCCCTTGTTTGTCAGACCCCTCTTGGCCACATGCTAGGGGTCTTGCTCTCTCGGTTGCAAACAACCACACACTATCTCCTCACCTTGCTTTCGTTGTCGAAGATGCATGTGTGATATGTTTGCATAAGACACACACGTTTTTTCTCGACTTTTATCGAGTGTTGTCCATGTCTATTTCACACACGCACACACACTTTTCACTCACTCTTTCTATTTCTCTCTCTCTCTCTAGTGAGGGACTCTCTCACGTCCATAAGCATATGGATGTTTTGAGAAGTCAAACCTCAAAAAAGTTTGACCAGGTATATGTGGAGAAAAACATTTACATCTGGAACGATCATTAGATTCATCACAACATGTAATTACTTCATACTATCATTTATCTTTGGTATTGTAGATATAAGTAATTTCTTTATAAACTTGGTCAAAGTTTCAAAAGTTTGACTTTTAAAAAAATGTTGGAACTACATTATCGAACGGAGGAGTAGCTCTTTCTCTCTCTCTCTCTGCTATCTCTCACGGGCCTCCCCTCTCACACGAACACTCTATACCGACGAATTATCGCTCATTGTGTCAGCGTATTGCTCCGTATATTGTTTAGGTGCCCGGTCAACCAGTCCACATGCTGCCTTGTCTGCTCGTGTTCTGTATCTTCGTGTGCTGGCCCATGTGGCAGTGGGTGAAAATAAGTAAACTAGAGGCCCATTTGACACGCGGTGAAGTAAACAAAGTTGAAACCACTCGGGGTAGCACCCCACATGCTAGTAAATTGAGGGCGCATTGAGGACACACTTCTTCCGCGTGGAGGACGCACTCGCGCACAATTCACCACTGCGCGGCGGCATGCACAGAAGGACGCACTCGCGCACACCCAGCACACGTGTACACCGGCGTCACCGCCGGTTGAGATGGACGGCAAGGCAGCCAACAAGCGGAGGCGGCTTGAGCCAAAACCGCATCCGGCGAGCCTGCACTTCATCAGCAGCCTCCCCGACGACATGCTGCTCGTCATCATGGGCCTCCTCCCCACCAAATCTGCCGTGCGGACCGCCCTGCTCTCCCGGCGGTGGCGCCCCCTTTGGCGCCATGTCCCCCTCAACCTCACCGTCGACAGCTGCCTCTGCGACGGGGATTGCAAACGCATGGCCGCAGTTTCCAAGATCCTTTCATCGCACCCTGGGCCAGCCAGGCGCCTTGACATCCGCATGTTCAGTACCAACTGCAAGGTCCAACCCAAGTTCGACGAGTGGTTCTTATCCCCCGCCCTAGATCAGCTCGAGGAGCTCAGCTTTGAAGCTAGACGATGTCGCTCTCTGCCGCCGTCCGCGCTCTGCCTCGCGCCAACGCTGCGCCGCACCAGCTTCAGCTCCTGCTATCTTCCCCAGATTAATGTCGCACCCGCCCTTCTTCTCCTTCAACTCAAGCAGCTCGACCTCTTCTACGTTGTCATCTCGAAGAAGGCTATGGAGCACCTGCTCCGCAGCTATACTGCGCTCGAGTACCTTCGTCTTGAGCAGATCCACGGGTTCATTATCCTCCACATCGCCTCGACGAATCTCCGATGGATTTATGTGTCTTGCTGGCCCCGCAAGAGGACATCAATTGGGAAGAGATCACTCCAGCTGTTCCACGTTATGGTCATTGAGAATGCGCCTTTCCTTGATAGATTTGCTTGTATCGGATCTAGAAGGTCCAACAAAAATCAGGGTCATTGACACACCGAAGTTGACAGCGTTGGTGCACTCATCTGCCAAATTCTCCGAACTCTTTATTGGATCCGTAATCGTTCAGGTACAACACTCATCTTCTTCTCCGTCTTCTTGAAATTCACATTTTTTAATTTCTTCTTGAATAATTTACGGCCGTCTTCCAGAAAAGATTGCCACAAGCTTGACCCAGTCTATGCGCATAGTGAAGATCTTGGCAATAAAATCTATCGGCCCCAATCTGGATCAAGTTGTTGGATTCCTTACATGCTTTCCGTGCATGGAGAAGCTACTCATCGAGGTGAAACTTCTTTCCTATTAGTAAACGGTAATCACAACGTAGCTCAATTTTGTCGTAATTTTCCCAAATTACGATGACAAGTGTAGTGTTCAAAACTGCATCTACGCACTGCACCGAAAGAAATATTTTTAGTATTTTTTTCTCACGTGATCACCTGCATCGTTTTTTTGTTGTACTACTATAGTAGCCTAGGCTAGTCATAGTGGAAAGTAACTTAGACTACTCCAGTAACTCTATGGTTACCCTAAGAGCAAGTACTACCTCCGTCCTGGTTTACTCTTCCTATTTTGTAGTATCAAAATTTGACCATAGATTTAATTGACAAAATGTTAATGCATGTCACTAAGAACTATATCGTTGGATTCATATTTGAACATAATTTCAAATGGTGTAATTTTTAGTGACATGCATTGGCATTTTCTTACATAAATATATGGTCAAAATTTTATACTAAATAAGAGGAAGTACAAAAGTGGGCTATAACGGCCCTCCACTATGTAGGCCAAAACACGTGCCAAATTCACTTGTGATGCATTTGGCATCGATGCCCCTCCATTGCTCACCTAGTGCCCCAATCTGGATCACCTAGTTTGCTCCGGTGCCAAATTAACTCACGCAATGAAAAAACACTTGCGTGGGAGAGAGAGAGGACTGAGGCAAATAAAAAACACTTGTTTGGGAGAGTGAGAGGCTGGTGTAGTTGGTTTGATTGATTTGTTTATACATGTGGGTCTGTGTGCACAG
The DNA here is from genome assembly GCF_018294505.1 of Triticum aestivum. Taxonomy (NCBI): domain Eukaryota; kingdom Viridiplantae; phylum Streptophyta; class Magnoliopsida; order Poales; family Poaceae; genus Triticum; species Triticum aestivum. The sequence continues at coordinate 389,161,264 of NC_057799.1, read as the reverse complement.
CGGTGCCAACTCTCTCACATTGCGAGAGCGGTGCCAAAATCTTTTGATTTGACATCGATGCGTATTATGTGGCATACTTTTGCGAAATATGGCATCGGCCACATAGTGGAAGGCAACAAATGCCCAAGCTATTCACATACTCCTAGGTAAATGAGAGGAAAGAGAAAGAGAGAGAGAGAGAGAGAGAGAGAGAGAGAGAGAGAGAGAGTGGAAAAATATCACTAGCCAGCCAACCCTATCGTATGAGCAAATGATATTGGTACCTCTTGATGACACGGCAATCTTATACAGACAGCTGCTCTAATATGTTCTCTTCTTTTGCAGATAAAAAAGACTCGAAAGTGAAAAATGTGTTGCACTATAACAATCTCCTCGAATGCCTTGATCTCCATCTTACAGAAATTGATTTGATCGACTACCGAGGAAGCACATCTAAGATTAAATTGGCCAGGTTCTTTGTTCTGGAGGCAAGTGTGCTCAAGGTAATGAGGTTTGGCGTTCTCTGGCGCAACAATGAATGGCGTGCTGATCACCGCAAGCATCAAAGCCTAAATGACAAAGTCTCCGCAGAAGCTGAATTTGTTTTTGAAACGTCAAGTGGCCAGAGACTCGAAAACTTATTTTCCCATTAGTGACTTGTCAGGGCGGTGGATTTTAGTTTGTACGATAATGTTGCATCCACTTAAAGTAACGAAAGTTCTTACATAAACTTCCTAGTAATTCCCTCTTCGTAGGTGCAGCATTACTCCTAACATTTGTAATATCAGTTTGAAACTTGTAATATTGCTGTGTCCTATTCCTGTGTTTTCGAAATCCTGCGAATCAAACAGGTCCTGAGTTGGTGATGATGTTGTGCCTACCATCTTTCTCCAATAGCCGTCGGATCTAGATCTGACGCATAGAAACCAAACTTCTCCAGTTTTGCAAAAAGATACCCGCACTTGTTCCCTATTTACAAACAACTCCTTGTCTCTCACAATCAGCCTTATGTCCTCCCCACCACATCTAGAAGGCCATAGAAAAATCTGGCGTGATGGCCGCTGCCGGCGCCGTCCACCCCCCAATCTTAGTGTTCCGTGCAATGCACAGGCATATATGCACGGGAAATTATGTTGAACACGGCTAGTTGTAAGCAGGCTAGGTCTACAGCCATGATGATAGTGACTACAGACAGTGAGGCTGACTATGGTATGATGAACACGGTGCCTACACTCAGGTGTCATCTCTGGCGTAGGGTCTTGTCACTTCACTGTGAGGAGCAGCACGTAATAATTTGACCAACGGGTAGTACAGTGCTACTACATTGGTAGTACTACTACTAGTAGCACCACCGTCTGGATTTAGTAGTACTACCACGTCCATCTGGATTTATTATTTGACTAGCAATATCTAGTAATGCATGTCACAAAAAATGTACTACTCCCTCTGTAAATAAATACATGGTGTATTGTTTTATTCCTATCGGCGAGATAACTTAATGTCTTTTTGCTACTTAATAGGATTACATGCAATGAACTAACCACTGCATGTGATGTTTGGTAGTCTCAAGTCATTGAAAGCATGCACGGGCACGGAGGGGGACGCAGCTTCATGACTTACTACACCTGCCTTTGGTGTATGACACGTGGGCCCAACGGGTGGCTGGGCAACCTGTCATACAGCCAAAGGCAGGTGCAGTAGAGGGGCGAGGAGTAGATGGCCAACACGCACGTGAATTCAACGCAGTCTGCACTTCTCATATAAAGGCTCCCGCCAGTCCAATCTATGAAATCCTAGCACCTACGCACCCAAGGGCAAGAGTGATCACTCCAATAGCAAGATCAGTTGACTAGAAGCTAGACCCATGGAGGCGATGAGCGCGAGCATCAGCCGGCTGTACCAGATGGTCCACGATGTCGGCCTGTGGCCCGGCACCGAGGAACGTCTCCAGGTAGTGCTTGAGGCCGCCAGGGCGAGGGGCCGCTTGGACGACAGCTTCGTCTCCTTGTTCGACGAGGTCCTCGTCGGCTTCCTCGACAAGTTCACCGTCGTCAAGAAGCTCGCGGACGACCTTGACGTACGCCTCCAGCCCACGCGCCCAGGCTCTGCGATGCCTGCCACCCTCAACGGCCTCTATGGTGACAACCTCGTCGAATCACTGGTGGCCCTACGACTGCCCGCCGTCCCGCCGGAGAATGTCCACCTCGAGGTTGCGCTCGCCGTGCAGCGCCTGGCACAGCAAGACACCATCGACATAATCACCCACGTCTACGCGCAAATCGTCCACAAGGACTACTACATGCAAGAGGAGGACGATAGGACGCTGGCCTTCTTGGACCGCAGGGCAACCTTTGACGGCATTGTTCAGAAGCATGTTGAGCTTGCCGCCAACGCCGCTGCTCCTCACACGTCGATTGGTGACCCGGTGCACTAGGGCGTGAGGATGTTGTTGATGGATCCGTATGTATCTTTATCTTTCCGTCAAATCCATGTAGTAGTATATGGTACTACTAGTAATTATCTTACCTTTCGCATCAACTTCATAATTTTCGTACGTACTCCATGCATGAACCGCGCCAGAACCAAACTTCTCATTACTCTAGGGAAATTCGTTATTTCTATCTATTGGTCGCACCATGGAGCAGAACCAAATTTTACAAGTTACAAGTTCAAAAGGAAAAGCCCGCCATGTTCGCGTCGCACCCCCACACGGTTGGTACGGCACGCCGCTCAAGGGGGAATGCGTGCTGTGTTGCATTTTCACTTACAAGTGGGACCGCAGTTGAGCAAACCGACTATCGGCAAACCCCCAACCCGCCCACCGCGTGATGGCTGAGAAAACGGGATGGAGAAGAGATGGATGTAGCACGGACTCCAAGAAAATTGGTGTCGGATGGGACTCGTGTGGGTGGCGTGTGCCGTACTGCTAGACATGAATGCTAGTTATGGCCCATGCCACCCCACTATATCGAGGTGTTGGTTACGTAGAACAAATTTCCTGGAGTCCGTGCTCAGCCCTCCTCTATCTCTCTTCTCAGCCAGCCAGCAGATGCGCGGAGCCCATCGTCTGTTTTCTCATATGTGGTCCCACATGTCAGTGAAAACGCAAGAGGACCCACTGAACCTGCACATCTTTCACCTCGACGTGCTGGTGATGAAAAACAAATCCAATAAAGATCTTCGGTGGCGGATTTTGGAGTTACTCAAGAGTAGTAAGATTCTATTTATAGTTTAACCCAAGATGCACATCACGTGGCTTCAACTACCACTCTATTTTCTTGCATGACACGACCTGGATGCTGGATGTTCCACGTGTCGGCAAAAGGAGGAAGAACTCAACCAAATCTTCGGTTGTGCTCTCGGATTAGGCTAGTTTTGCTAACTTAAAATTTTATTGTGTAGAATGGATGCAAGTTTTGGTATTGGGAAGAAGAGTGCAACGATATATTGATAGAGCGCAATTTAGTAGATGTTCTAGCACTTTTAGCTAGCATAGAGGCTAGAGATGAGACTAGTGCACTTGTTGATAGAATAGAGGCTAGACACGTCTACTTCTTTACACTCGAAGAAGAAAGAAGCACGCAAGATCGAGCCTCCGCAGATCAACAATGAATGCATCGAGAAGGCACTAATCCAACTTACAGGAGCAGTTATGGAAGTTGGATATCTTCTAAAATGTATTCTTGTGGTTCTTGTTTTCTTTGGTCTTGCTTTTCTAGTCAAAATTTTGGTGATGTATTTCCATGTACCAAAAAACTAATGATGAAAAAAAAGATATGTGTTTGCAAAGAAAAATGTACGTAGCCGGGATGCGTCCGCGCGTTCGGCGCACGGCCACCGCATCCGAGAAATGGCCAGGACATGACCCCATTGCCCTACCCAAACGGACAGAATCCAAGCAAAACGAAGGTCCGTTTGGGGTCGTGCGTTGGAGTTGGCCTTACAAGTGGGACCGCAGTTGAGGAAACCGACTATCGGCAAACCCCCACCTCGCCCGTCGCGCGATGGCTGGGTTAGAGAAACGACGAGGTTGAAGAGATTGTTGTAGCACGGACTCCAGGAAATATGGTGTCAGATGGAAGTCGTGCTGGTGGCGTGTGGCGTACTCCTGGACGTGAATGCTTGTTCTGGCCCATGCCACCCTACTACTCCTACTATTATAGTAGTAGTATCAAGGATTCGAGGTGCTGGTTACGTACAGCGAACACATTAACATATGGCCCACCTCACACTGTGGCCAAATTTCCTGGAGTCTGTGCTAGGTTAAAAAGTGTTCTTTGTGAGGATGGGTGGCTGGTCTCAAGTTTAAAACTTGTTGTATTACGTACGTAGACGTAGAGATAGTGCAGCATGTGAAGCTAGTACAAATAGTGTACTATTGTTGATTGGCCTCATCCGATAACCTGTTGTAATGCATGTACAATTATGTATTCGGAAAATATATTTTTGCCACGTCGCAGCACCCACTCAGAGAAGTGACTCGAAAGCCATTCATAAATTTAGTAAGTTTATTCCACACGCATATAATTTTATCACATACAACAGGCCATCAACCCACAACGACAACGAGGATACATTATAAATACAAAAGTTTTCATCACACAACAAATAACAAGCAATGAAATGAACTTCAACTCAACCAATCCTCAGCGTTGGAAACACTTGCTTTGAACCACAAGCGATTCTCTGGGAAGAGCCAGCTACTGTCAATCTCGAGACCAATGCAGGACTGATCATCCAGGCTGAAGCGGCCAATGATATCACGACCAGGGTAGGGAACCACCGCAATGTCCGACATATAGATACAGTTGCTTCTCATAAATGGTAGTAACGTTGTGTCAACAGCAGTTGGATCGCCTTTCATCATCATTGGATAGTTTTGTCCAAGGAAGAGCGAGTTTGCTCCAAGTCTATCAATACTGTACCAGGGAGAAGGTGTTGGCGCTAGCACACTAGTATCCATCCCGAATACCATGCAACGGGTGTTGGAATAGGTCCGGAGAGTGCGACCATGGGAGACAACACCTGCTCCCTCAGTAGTAACATCAGCAGTAGGCTATATACAGACAAGAAGGGGTGATCCATCGGAATTAGTTGCCAGCCGCCAATGAGCATATTGGCCCTACTCGTCCTCATGCTCGTGATCATCACCATCGCCATCTCCCCCTTGGTTATAATTTTTTTCAAGTAAAGGTGGTGGAATGTTCACAGGACCTTGGAAACACAAGAAGAAGGTTAATTAGTAGAGAAGGGAAACTTGCTAACTCGCATGCATGTGGATGAAACAATTATAATTATGGTGGAAGACAAACGTATTGAAACTACGAGGATCCCATGCAAAAACAGTGCCACGAGTGGTGGCAGCAAACACAAGACCCTCTTATTGAATTGCATCACAGTATACATCCGTGTATAGAAACTGATTTTTGAGCAATATCCATCCAGTCAAACCACGAAGGACGGCAACAAGCTTGTCGAAGATAACAACAACTTGATAGTTCTTGTAATTCCAAGAGCGGTTGGGAACTCGAGAAATTGCTATCTTCCATAGACGACAGTCACCATGATCGTATTTGAACGTACGTAGATCATCTATGTGCTCAACCTCAGGGGACTCAGAGATTTTTGGAAGTGGAATCCGCTGACGAGTGTACACATTCACAAGTTCCCACTCGCAATTGTACCCAATATAAACAACCCAATCTCCATTTGCACCAGCCCAGGCCTTACCCTGAAGCGATGGTATCTTGACATCACACGTATCGTTATCAAGCGTCATCAACTTGCACAAGGCGAGGCCTCTGTCGTCCGCGCCCATGCGAGCAGGCTTATAGCGAAGAAGATAAGGGAGATCAAACCGCTCCTGGACCCTTGGGTTCCTTGTAATGATGTTATTAGTTGAGTCGAGAATGGTCTTGAACGAACCTGCCATGCTAGCCGAGGTGATGACGTCGCACCGATCAATGAGTTCCCCCACCACGTCATCTTTCAGATCGGGGCAAGAATAACGGGGTCGTTTACGGCTTGTTCCCTCCATGGAGAAGACGATCGAACAATGGCAGAAGGAAGGGTGAAGGCAAATGGAGGAGGGAGGAAGACCGTGTGACAGCAGTTCCAAATCGAGAGGAAAGGCGAAGAGTCGGTGGACGGTTGCCAGTTTTCCACGGTATATGAAGAGGCGCCCCGGCCTACACGTCCTTTCGGAAATTGTACAAAAGGACTCGCCGTCGTCTCACTGACATGTTGGAACGGGACCACATGTCAACGAAACATGGTGTGTAATTTCTCGTGCAAAATGCGATCTGGCCGCGTTGGCCCGAGGTGCCGCATTAGTTATCGACCTTTATTTTTTTAACATACAATCTGAGTGGATAGCTCCTGTGGTCATCACACGTGAGCGGATACATAGGTGGGCTAGGTGGGCAGGCGGCAACAATCTAAGTGCTAAAAGAGTTGATCTCGAAAAAAGAGTTGATCCAATGCTTGGTTTTGTTTGGATTTTCCAACTATGACCATTGGATAGAGTGAATCAATGGCTTACATTCAAAATTATTCTCATACTATAGAATGGTATATGAACGTGGAGAGATTTGGTTGATTTTATATCGCTGAATAATATAAAATATTATGAGTGCAGACGCTTCACCCCGAGGTTTATAGCTCCTTCTCGGTCGTCGGGAATCTATGTTCTTCCACTCTTTCGTTTAAGACATGAGCTTTGTTCATCCTGTTGCCAACACGCGGGGCATCTATATGCCTCCATTTTACAAAATCATACTATATGCCTCCATGACACGCGGGACATCTAGCATCAAGGTGGCGTGTCATGCAAGAAAATGGAGATATGCAGTGCGTAAGTGAGTCGTGCACTTCGATGGCACCTAGTACTACGCAATATTTTTTTCTCCTCGATGGCACGTGAATAGTGCATGTACTCAATGACAGAGCACGGGATGGTAGCCATGGACATGGTCAGCCCTTTTTGAAGAGAGTACTAATAAATACGTAACTTTGATGTGTCCCGTCAACTCGCAGAACGATGAGAAGCTTGCTTACTACGCCTTCTCCCTCGCCAACGCGTGCGCGGTAGCTCGCAGCACGAGGAGAAACTTTTGCTTACAAGCGGTGGACGTGCAGCAGTTCATTTGGTGTCAGATTGCCAGAAGTAGTACGGTACCATCATTATTGTTCGACTTCCGGAAGAGGAGATGAGCCAAGCGCAAGGTCACCTACTAACCTAGTATAGTACTACTACAGCCAAAGCTGGTCCACCTTTTTAGAGCATGGTTAATTAATATAGGTGGCTCTTGCAGCGGCACATCATTTAGAGCAAGTACTCTCTTCGTAGGATCAAAGGAAGTGAAACAAAAGTTGGAGTGGATGCTAGATTGCCAATTAAAACATGATTACATAGGGAAAAAATCCTATGGCATTCCATCCTATGAATCAAACGACCAATGTAGGAAAATTATGAGGGGGGGTCTCTCCAACAGTGTTCCTCGGCTCGCACCTAGCATCACGGTGGTCGAACTTGGAGTCATTCATCTGGTACACGTGGCATCTCAGATCTGGTACTCCAATATTAGGTTGGATCTATGTGATGTGGCAACTTCATATACTAACCGGATGCTGTCTATACTACTACGGTACTCACACTCCAAGAAGTGACTCGAAAACCATTCATAAATTGAGTCTATGACACGCATTTGCAAATGTACCATTCATTACATACAACAAGTCATCAACACACAACGACAACGATGATACATGTTGGATTATAGATTATTTCCAACAAAACATTCTAGTAAATACTGAAGTTCTCATCACACAACAAATAACAAGCAATGAAATGAACTTCAACTCAACCAATCCTTGGCATTGGAAACGCTTGCTTTGAACCATAGGTGCTCTCGGAAGGGCCAGCTATTGTCAATATCGAGAGCAACGCAGGGCTGATCATCCAGGCTGAAGCGACATATATCAGGAGCAGGGTAGGGAACCACCGCAATGTCCGAGGTATAGATACAGTTGCTTCTCATAAATGGTAGTAACACTGTGTCAACAGAAGCTGGATGGCCTTTAACCATCATTGGATAGTTTGGTCCAAGGAAGAGCGAGTTTGCTCCAAGACTACCAATACTGTACCAGGGAGAAGGTGTTGGCGCTAGCAGACTAGTATCCATCCCGAATACCCTACAATGGGTGTTGGAATAGGTTCGGAGAGGGCGACCATGGGAGACAACACCTGCTACCTCAGTAGTAACAATCACAGTGCACTGTATACAGACAAGAAGAGGTGATCCATCAGAATTAGTTGCCAGGCGCCACTGAGTATATAAGTTCGGTAGTAACATTGTGTCAACAGCAGTTGGATCGCCTTTCACCATCATTGGATAGTTTTGTCCAAGGAAGAGCGAGTTTGCTCCAAGTCTATCAATACTGTACCAGGGAGAAGGTGTTGGCGCTAGCACACTAGTATCCATCCCGAATACCATGCAACGGGTGTTGGAATAGGTCCGGAGAGTGCGACCATGGGAGACAACACCTGCTCCCTCAGTAGTAACATCAGCAGTGGGCTATATACAGACAAGAAGGGGTGATCCATCGGAATTAGTTGCCAGCCGCCAATGAGCATATTGGCCCTACTCGTCCTCATGCTCGTGATCATCACCATCGTCATCTCCCCTTTGGTTATAAAAAATTTCAAGTATATGTGGTGGAATGTTCACAGGACCTTGGAAACACAAGAAGAAGGTTAATTAGTAAAGGGAAACTTGCTAACCCGCATGCATGTGGATGAAACAATTATAATTACGGTGGACAAACGTACCGAAACTACGAGGATCCCATGCAAAAATAGTGCCACGAGTGGTGGCAGAAAACACAAGACCCTCGTATTCAATTGCATCACAGTACTCATCCGTGTACAGAAACTGATTTTTGAGCAATATCCATCCAGTCGAACCACGAAGGACGGCAACAAGCTTGTCGAAGATAGCAACAACTTGATAGTTCTTGTAATTCCAAGAGCGGTTGGGAACTCGAGAAATTGCTATCTTTCGTAGACGACAGTCACCATGATCGTATTTGAACGTACGTAGATCATCTGTGTGCTCAACCTCAGGGCACTCGGAGATTTTTGGAAGTGGAATCCGCTGACGAGTGTACACATTCACAAGTTCCCACTCGCAATTGTACCCAATATAAACAACCCAATCTCCATTTGCGCCAGCCCAGGCCTTACCCTGAAGCGATGGCATCTTGACATCACACGTATCGTTATCAAGCAGCATCAACTTGCACAAGGCGAGGCCTCCGTCGTCCGTGCCCATGCGAACAGGCTTATAGCGAAGAAGATAAGGGAGATCAAACCTCTCCTGGACCCTTGGGTTCCTTGTAATGATGTTATTAGTTGAGTCGATAATTGTCTTGAATGAACCTGCCATGCTAGCCGAGGTGATGACGTCGCACCGATCAATGAGTTCCCCCACCACATCATCTTTCAGATCGGGGCAAGAATAACGGGGTTGTTTCCGGCTTGTTCCCTCCATGGAGAAGACGATCGAACAATGGCACAAGGAAGGGTGAAGAAAAATATAGGAGGGAGGAAGAGCGTGCGACAGCAGTTCCAAATCAAGAGGGAAAGGCGAAGAGTCGGTGGACGGTTGCCAGTTTGCCACGGTACACGAAGAGGCGCCCCGGCCTCCACGTCCTTTCGGAAATTGTACAAAAGGACTCCCCGTCGTCTCACTGACATGTTGGAACGGGACCACATGTCAACGAAACATGGTGTGTAATTTCTCATGCAAAATGCGATCTGGCCGCGTTGGCCCGAGGTGTCGCATTAGTTATCGACCTTTATTTTTTTAATGGTGTGCCGTTCAATTTTGAAGCACGACTAACTGGTACTGTTTGTAGAGAAAATATAAACCACTCTACCACTACTCCACCTCTAGTACTAGTAGTATAAAAAGATATATAGGTTGGAGCTTCAGAGCTTTCTTGCTAAGGGCTGCCCACTTGCTTCTCACACTATCACCCTCTCTCCAGATCTAAAAAGACTGCCTCTCTCTCCCTCCTCACCGGTGGTCACAGATCCGCCGGGGAAGAAAAGGACGTGCAGCGTTGTAGTACTCGTCATCGGCGAGCGAGGTCACGTACTGACGACAAGGCCGTCCTCTCAGACCTAGCGCCCGCGCGGGACGGCCTCCGTCCCCAAGCTCGTTGTCGTAGTGCGTGCGGAGGACGACGACCACGAGCAAAGCCACTTCCTGCCGACCCTCATGTATGCTACCTCTTTTCGAACCATGCCCTTGTTCTATTGCCCCATCTGCCACGTCGCTGCATGTGGATCTTTTTCCACTCCACCATCTTCCCAATTTGCTATCCTCTGCTCTGCTGGTCACGCAGACGAAAACCTTAATTTGCACTATTAAAGGAAACCCTACTTCATGTAGACTAATCCATGTCTGGGTTGAATAAGGAAAGGAAGGGAGACTGTACTATCCAAGAGAGTAGGCATTGAACCCATATCTAGGTTGAAAAGGGGAAAATCGGTAGCTAAGGAACGAGTTTCGTGTCTCTTGGTTGAAGAAGGGTAGAAAGGCATGACAACGCAATAGAGAATGACCAGGTCGATCGGTTTGTTGTCCTCACATAGGAAAAAGGTTGCTAAACAGAACAAAAATGGGACGTAATCCACATATGCTGCATGGATATTTGTTGCTCTGGGCAACCATACCTCCCTCACCACTCTATGCGTCCGTGGAGGTACATCGTACTAGTGCGCCCACTGTCCGAATGGGCCTCCCATGCTCTTATTGTCACTTTTTTGCTGTTAATATAACGCCAGCAGTCAAGTCAAGCAATGCTACTGCTAAAGTGATGCCACCTTTAACTAATGCCTCACTCAGTCTAATGCCACCGATAAATTTAAGTAATGCCATTTAATGCACTGGATTATTTCAAGGTTAGCTGTTGATTGTGGATGTATTAAAGATTTTTTAGCTAAGGCATTCTAATGCTGTTGCACAGCCAGTATACCAACGATGAAACTTCTTACTACCTTCAGATTTTTGCACTGTTAATGCTTATAGATTACATACCTCACTTTCATGAGATAAGTTATTTTTTTTGTATAGTGTCACCAAAATGCCAAGGCGCTGATGTCATTTTATTTTGGTTAAACTGCACAAAAAATTATGAAGACAAGAGGAAAGGTCAAGAGTGGGCACCTCCTCCGGGTGTTCTCTTGATTCGTTCGATCAAGTTTTTATGTTTGATCGATTATCAAGATTGGGATAGCAATTTTCAAGGTCCCCCCGAGTTCGAAATGATATTTACCTTGGAGGTACATGGTTAGCAATTTTTTTATACTATCAGTAGTTAATAATGCTAGTTACCTTCAGACTTTTGTATTTGGTTTAATGCTCATGCACAGCTAGTATACCAATGCTGAAACGTGTTACCTTTACATTTTGTATTGTTAATTCTTATAGAAATCTTCCAGTGCTAGAGTTTATTGAAATCTGTTCAGTAAAACCATTGTACTGTACCCTGTAATAAAATAACTACTCTACTGTTGCACTAGCCACTGGATTAGTGTATATTTGTAGTATTCGAAATTTCGAATGGTGTTGCATTAGCGTATGGACATAAATAAAGTGTGGCAAGCTTTCCCAGATATGTGCTCAAGAAAACTACTACCTGTTTTTCTAAATACTAGAGGTTTGGGTACTTTAAATTGAACTGCGAAAACATCTTATATTAAGGAATAGAGGGTGTAGAGTTCACTCAAATTATCCCGGTAAAGCTAGTCACACCTTTGTTAAAATTAATGTTCATTATGTTATTGGAGGAGGTCTGTAAGTTTGTCTTTAATGCCTGTCGACTACATACCTGACATCATGATGTAATGTTAAGTCATTTCCTTTTGTACAGTGTCACTAAATTGTCAAGGCGGTGATGGCATTTTATTTTAGTTGAACTGCACAAAATATGCTTAAAAGAAGAGGAAAGGTCGGGAATCGATCATTCTTTCAGAAAGAACTATATATGCCTTTCTGACGTCAGCCGCTGTTGCCTTATTTATTCCTTCAAACAGGTGGTTAGAAACAGTCTTGCTACCTTTTCCCATTAAGAAATTGGAATGCTTATATTTGTGAGTCTATGCTCAACTAGTGCCACTTTTATAGTAATCACACTTTCAATATCTATGCAAACAGGGATGCTCGATTTTAGTGGAACTGCACAAAAAGTCCAACTGGTTCAACATTAGGAGCATCTTTTCTTCCAAACCTTTATATCCAATTGGTGGCACTATGAGCTGTTCATTACGAAGGTACATGGTGTGCTACTATCTTGCTACTCTTTTTGTACTGTCATTTGATAGTAATACTAGTGGTTTGCATGTGAATTTATTGGCAGGGTGGACCTACATTGGAGGTGCAGGACAGGATTCAATGATTGGATGCTCAATTTTAGTTGTATCGATTTCACCTCTTCCATCACTGCGAACATGGATATCCTTGGTCTAATGAAGAATAGGCGCTATATTTCTGCTCTGAACCAGCAAACCAATTCAGTATGAAATTGTCCAGGGCAAAACATGATTGTATCAAATTGTCCAGTGCAAAACATGACAGATGCTAAGCGGAAGAGACATGTTTAAACCGAAAATACAAGGTGGGGTATATGTTTACTAGCTGCTTGATATTTGTGCAGATAGAGATGTCTGCCCGTTGCTATTTGGCAAACACACAAAGTGACCGCAATTTTGGTTGAACTGCACAAGAGAATAGTATAGTCGATGCATGCAGTGCCATTTGAAAATAGACACAGAAAGATTGGATAGTCACTTCATGGACTGCAGAAAAGTAGTACTGTACTATTTATTGGCCAACACTAGTTGCTTCATTGCTTTGGTCTGATTATACAATGGGCATCATTTTGCCTAAGTTAAAGTTTGTATTCCGAAAATAGTCTCGCCGTGTGATCGAGAGAAGACCAAATCATATTGCAGTGGATGTTCATCCATCATGTGTGGTTCATTCTCATGGTTCCAGCTGTTGGTGAAACCACTTACGTTTGCAAGAAGAATTGTAGACTTCACAAACAAATTTGTCTTTCAGTCTGTACTGAATGTTGGCCAAGAGAAGCATCCATGTTAGTAGGCAGAACAGATTTCTTTCTAGATCTTTGCTTTTGGAGCTACATATTTGTATATGATCTGTGAATCATTGAGATGCATTAACATGTTGATCTTATGTATGGGAATCGTACTAGTTGGTTTTAGTTGCGACGCAAGATCCGAAGTGGCTGATCTTTGCTTTTGGAGCTACCTATTTGTATATGATCTCTAAATCATTGAGATGCATTAACAGTTCCTTATTTCTGTTCGCTCAGTGTTTACAAGTTACTGATCGATCACTAGCTAGCCTACTAATGCGCTCCTGGCAGTTTTAGTTGCGACGTAAGATCCGAAGTGGTAGTTTTTTGAATAAAAATGCCTACCTCTGAAGAAACTGACAAGCTGCTCTGAAGAAAATGCCATGCGGATCTGAAGAAACTGCCAGCAAAAACGTTCGCAAATGCCTTATCTCCCAACTAAAGTTCATCAACTAATGCCCTCGGCCGCGACTCGTTGCATGCTGCTCCGCGTACTCGCTGCGAGTGATTTTGAGTGTCTACATGCAGCCGGCCCTAATTAAGGCAGCTAACTGATGCAAAAAAAGATGCGCTTTAATTGTTGCGGGCCTTTTTAATCCGTGGAATCATTATTGACAAGGAGGGAGATGATTTGAGTGCACTCATTTGACCGTCATGCCGGCGTGCGACCCAGAATGGACGGGACGGGACGTCACAGTCATAATTTCAGTTTCTCTAGTTTTCCAGGACAAGCTGGCACGCTAAGCCATGCCTGCTTAATTATGCATTGAATTTCGATGACCGTCGCGCTACCTTCCGCCTATAAGTATTGTTTCCCGGCCTTCTCCGGTGGCACCGTGACCCAACTCGCCCTATCCTCATAAGCCCCCACCGGCCCGACGTTGCTCGCCACTTATCCTCGCTCTCGCCACGTCCGCCATGCCCCCGCCCGTCCGCGATAGGCGAGGCCGGAGGCGGTCACCGCCGGAACTAGTGTTCGGTTTTTCACCGGAAGGCAGACGGAGGGAGGAGGCATTATATCGGTCTTTAGATGGCAATGCGGAGATCGAGGACTTGTTGGAGCACAACCGCCTGGCGGAGGAGCAGGAGTTGTTAGAGCGCGACCGCTTGGCGGAGGAGCAGCGTATCGCCGATTTGCGCCGCCAGCAGGACATGGAGCAGCAGCGCACCGACGCTCTGAGTCACGAGCAGAACGCCCGCAGCTGGGCCAACTACGTGGAGGCCGGCGCCTAGCAAATAGCCCTGGAGGCTCTCGGGCATGCACGCGTTCACGACGCTGATTTTTACTACCAGCTCTTCAAGTGGGTTTCCTGCTTAGAAGCCGAAGCTTCGGTGGACCACGCCGGCATGGAAAGGGCCAACGCGCGCGAGCAACGCGCCCTATCGCACCTCTGGCAAGTCCGAGGCGAGGCGAAGGACACCGGTGCCGGCGTTTAGCGTGTACCGCAGATGGCGGCCGACATCGTCTAGTTAGCTAAGAGTAAGTTAGTACTTGTACGCTACTAGAGTATTAGTGGGAGTAGATAGTTAACTTGGCTATGATGGTTGTCATCGTGGAAGTTCAGTACTCTATATGTGGATCAGACCTGTTACTTTGCTCTGAATGTTGAACTTTCCGTTTGAACGTATGGAATGGGCTGTTATTTTTTTAAATGGGTTGTATTTGTCCTACACGGGTTTAGAGGCTGACTTGTGGGCCTACCAAGTTGACGCGTACACAATCAGGAGATGATTGTACATGGAGAAGATGACAGCAGGGACCCGCCAAGGTCATGGCAGTACGCAAGCAAGTGCCTCCTTATTTCAAGCCAATAAAAAAATGGCTCCTCCTAATGGTTTTCTGACATCTGGGTCCCATGCCATTGTCAACGTAGTCAATAAACGAGAGAATTGCACAACGAGCGGCTGACACCAGGGACCGAGCAGCTCGCCCAGTTATTTTTGTTTTGGGTTAATTTGATAAATGACACTCCAAATCTGGTGTTTCTGAGAGATGCCACTGCAATTTCCAAACTTTGAAAAATGCCATTTCATGCCATTTCCAGTGGCATTTTTCGAAGTCTGGAGTGGTGTTTTTCAAAGTTTGCAAATTGCAATGGCGTTTTCCAAAGTTTTCAAAAACTGAGTGGCGTTTTTCAAAGTTTGGAAATTGCTGTGGCATTTTTATGAATCGCCATAATTGGAGTGGCATTTATCTAATTTGTTTTTGAGACGGAAGCAGGTTGTCAACTGGGCTGTGCGGGGCACTCTGGCCTGTCTAGACAGCCTTCTCTTTTATGTTTACCACAGACCAGCCCAGTAATTTTTTTTCTTTCTGAAAATGGCTAGCCCAGTTTTTTTGTGATTTGCCAAGTAAGTCGCTTTGTTAGGCCTGTTGGGCTGCAAATCTTTCAAGACAAGGAGAGCTTCATTCGGCTGGCCGAGAAA
The DNA here is from genome assembly GCF_018294505.1 of Triticum aestivum. Taxonomy (NCBI): domain Eukaryota; kingdom Viridiplantae; phylum Streptophyta; class Magnoliopsida; order Poales; family Poaceae; genus Triticum; species Triticum aestivum. The sequence goes on along the minus strand of NC_057799.1, from coordinate 389,145,691 downwards.
ATGGCCTATCAGTAATGAGAAATGGGCTGTACATTTTTAAAACACATCAAACCGGCAATTAGTTTCAAATTTCTTTTTTCATTTTGAGATTTTAAATTGCATTAATTTTTATGTGTGGACAATTTGTTGGATTTTTTATTGATATACATTTATTTTCAAAATCAGTTTGAATGTGACTCGAAATTTTGGGATTAAAAACAATTCGGACCGCACCAAAATATGCAAAATTTCATATAATTTTTTAACCGTGGCCACAATATGGGCTGTAATGCTAACAAAAAGAATATGGGCTCCAAAAAAACCTTAAGAATTAGCAAATGGGCTGTAAATTATTAGAAATAATGGCAGATGGGTTGTATGCTATTTTCCACAGATTTGAGGCTTTCCTAAAAAAAGGGTTGACGCACAAGCAGTGACTGTTGGATGTCCATCCAACGGCTGTCGTGCTTCTTCAATCTCTGCTCTTCCTGCTGCAGCTACTCAAACAAGCGCCGGCGGGACTACCTGCTCCTTCCTTCCCGCGGCTGGCTGTGCTGCTGCGCAGGCCTCACCGCCCCACCGTACTCCCATCGCTGGCCTAGCCATCCCTCTACTCACCCACACCTGCTGTTATTCTCCGGCGACGGTAGACGAACCAGTAAACCCTCGTACAGTCGTACTCCCCTCCGCGTGGTAAACAACTGCCGAGTCTTCCCTGGCTCCGTGTCGTTCCCTTCCTAGTCCTCACCGTCGTTCACCGCACTGGTGCTCTCGGCGCGGCCTGGTCAACATGGTCAACGACCGACATGCATCTGAAGTGGACTGTACGTGGAGAGGCTGACAGCTGGGTCCACGGCCGCACGCAAGGAAATGCCTCCTTATTGCGTGCAAAATAATGATTCCTCCACCTGACATCTGGGACCCACCGAAAGGGCCTCTGTATTTCGCGAAAAAAACGTTACCGCCGCTGACAGCTTGGACCCACCAGCTATATCTTCGCACGCAAGGAAGTGCCTCCTTATTACGCACAAAAAAATGAATACTCCCCCTACTAGCTGGGACCCAGTATAGTGGGAGGCTGACTTGTGGGCCTACTAAGTTCACAGGGACGGAGGGCTTTGTCAACTTAGTCAATATGCACGATTCTAGCTCGAGTGAACGTACGATGTCCGTCCAACGGCCATAGTGCTTCTTCAACCTCTGGTCTTCTTGCTCCAGCTGCCCAAACCAGCACCGGTCGTGCCTCGTGCTCCTGCCTCTCGTGGCCGGCTGCGATGCCGCAGAGGCCTCACCGCCCCCTACTACTCCCACCGCTGGCCAGGCCATCCCTCTACTCACCCACACCCCCTGTTATTCTGCGGCGACGACATCCTCACACCGCAGCGAACCCATGAACCCTCATACTCCTCTACGCGTGGGCATCCACTGCCGCGTCTTCCCCGGCTCCGCGTCGTCCCCTTCGTAGGCCTCACCGTCGTCCACCGCCCTGGTGCTCTCGGTGCGGCGTGGTCAACGTGGTCAAGGAACGGCTTCCATTGGACGTGGACTGTACGTGGAGAGGCTGACAGCTGGGTCCATGGCCGCAGCAAGGAAGTGCCTCCTTATTACGCGGAAAATAATGATTCCTCCACCTGACAGCAGGGACCCACCGGACGGGCAACCGTATTTCACAAAAAAAACATTTCCCCCTGACTGCTGGGACCTACCAGCGACATCTTCGCACGCAAGGAAGTGCGTCCGGGCAAAAAAAACGATTCACCCCCTGACTGCTGGGACCCACCAGCTACATCTTCGCATGCAAGGAAGTGCCTGACAGTCGGGACCAACCTGGTCGAAGCATACGTAGCGTTGTCATTCTGGTCGCGAACGTGTACGTACATACTGGCCGATGTAGAGGCGCACACGTGTCATAGTAGAGGCACGCACGTAGCATGTACACATACGTACAGCGGCCAGGGTGCAAGAAAGTAAATACGGCCACGTACGTACATACGGGCGGGGTCTCGAATGCCTACTTGCACGTACGTACGGCCAGGGCTCGTGTACATGGCTGGGTCGGAACGAAGAAATTGTGTCGTCGTCGTGTTCATGGGGAGCCAACCGGCTGGGTCGGAACGGAATGCGTCGTCGTGTTCATCTGGAGGGCTTGGACGGAATAGCCGATGGAAACAAGGCCTGGCGTACCGCAGAACGGAGGAAACGGCCTTGTGTTCGACCGGCCATGGTCAAAACGGGATCTTGTTCATTGGGAGGGGTCTGGCGTACCGTAAAACGGAGGAAACAGACCTCCTACGGTCGAAACGGGGGTCCTGTTCATCGGGAGGGGTGTGGCGTACCGCAAAACAGAGGAAACGGACTTGTGTTGGAGCGCTACGGTCGAAATGGGGGTCCTGTTCATCGGGAGGGGTGTGGCGTACCGCAAAACGGGACACCACGGGATACTGTTCATCTCCACTGTCGATCCCCTCCAGACTCCATGGGCTACTGTTCATCCACCGTCGACCTCCTCCAGCCTGCACCTGCGACTGTTCATCCACGGGCTCCTGTTCATCCAGCCTCCACCGCGCATTACTCCACCGGCTACTGTTCAACCAGCCCTCTCCACGGGCTCCTGTTCAACAACCCCTCCAAGGGCTACTTGAAAGGATCGAGAAGAGGTGTCTAGAGGGGGGGTGAATAGACTCTAATCAAGAAAAGTTGCAGTTTTTAATTCTTTGGGTTGATGTGGAGTTTTTAGCACAAGTTTAAGCATTCACAATACATATCAAGCAAGCATGACAAAGAGTATTTGAGCAGCGAAAAGTAAAGCATGCAAGTTGCAAGAATGTAAAGGGAAGGGATTGGAGTGTGCAAACGCAATTTGGAGACACGGAGATTTTTTATCCGTGGTTCCGATAGGTGGTGCTATCGTACATCCACGTTGATGGAGACTTCAACCCACGAAGGGTAACGGTTGCGCGAGTCCACGGAGGGCTCCACCCACGAAGGGTCCACGAAGAAGCAACCTTGTCTATCCGACCATGGCCGTCGCCACGAAGGACTTGCCTCACTAGGGTAGATCCTCATGAAGTAGGCGATCTCCTTGCCCTTACAAACTCCTTGGTTCAACTCCACAATCTTGACGGAGGCTCCCAAGTGACACCTAGCCAATCTAGGAGACACCACTCTCCAAGAAGTAACAAATGGTGTGTTGATGATGAACTCCTTGCTCTTGTGCTTCAAATGATAGTCTCCCCAACACTCAACTCTCTCTCACAGGATTTAGATTTGGTGGAAAGAAGATTTGAGTGGAAAGCAACTTGGGGAAGGCTAGAGATCAAGATTTATGTGGTTGGAATGGGATATCTTGACCTCAACACAAGTGTAGGTGGTTCTCTCTCAGAAAATATGTGTTGGAAGTGTAGGCATGTTCTGATGGCTCTCTCCACAAATGAAGAGTGGGTGGAGGGGTATATATAGCCTCCACACAAAATCTAACCATTACACACAAATCACCAAACTCGGTGGGACCGATTCAAAGAACTCGGTCAGACCAATTTGGTTCATAATGTGACCGTTAGGCATTTCGGTGGGACCGATGTGCTAGGGTTAGGGTAAATCCTCATCTCGGTTTGACCGATTACTCAAACTCGGTGGGACCGATTTGTGTAATAAGCGAAACAGAGAGTTGGCCAAGCAAACTCGGTGGGGCCGATTGCATATCTCGGTGGGACTGAAATTATTGCAATAGGCAACAGAGAGTTTGCAAGCCCATCTCGGTGAGACCGAGATCCCATCGGTGAGACCGAATTGATTAGGGTTTCTGGCAGTGGCTATGTCAATTGAACTCGGTGGCTCCGGATAGAAAGAATCGGTGGGTCCGAGTTTGACTTTTGGTTTGGGACATATGTGGATATGAGAAAGTAGTTGAGGGATTTGGAGCATATCACTAAGCACTTTGAGCAAGCAAGCCATTAAGCAACACCTCATCCCCTCCTAATAGTATTGGCTTTCCTATGGACTCAATGTGATCTTGGATCACTTAAATAGAAAATGTAGAGTCCTGAGCTTTGAGCTTGAGCCAATCCTTTGTCTTCAGCATATCAAAGGGGTTCCACATCCTCTAGTCCATGCCACTCCATTGTTGAACTTATCTGAAGCATACTAGGTAGAAGCATTAGTCCAACAAGAGATATGTTGACATTAATTACCAAAATCACCCAGGGAGCACTTGTGCTTTCAATCTCCCCCTTTTTGGTAATTGATGACAACATACATCAAAGCTTTAGATAAAGATATAGAGAAAACAAGTAAAGCTTTGGAAAGACATATAACATGCATAGGCTCCCCCTATATGTATGCAATCATATAAATATGGAATATAGGAGCATGTGAATGCATAAGAATGACAGAGTAAGCCATGTGTTACATGTATCTTGGCTATATGCATCAGAGTAAATGATGTGAATATAGGAAATGTACCTTCACGCTCATGAGTTCTTCTTGCAAACAGTATGTACATCAGCAAGAGATTCTCATGCACATGACTGAGATGCATATACTTACCTTGTGGTCTTGAGTTGTCTTAGGAAGGAATGAACCTGAGTAAACAAGGTTAGATAACACAGATACATCTACTAGCCAAAGCAACCAAAAGAAACCACAAGAGTACCAAGACTGGGATGACATGTAGAGAGTGAGTATTGAGTACTCTATTGGATATAGACATGTCCCCAAAGGTAAAGAAGTGCAAAGAATTCAAGGATTTCCTTCCCTTAGATGTCCTTCTCCCCCTGAATCTTGCATGGGATATTGGGAGAAGATAGGGAACAGAAAATCAGAGCAAACAAAATAAATAGAGCTAATGCAAACAATCAAATATGAACATGTCTTTCCCCTCTTAAAGACATGTGACTTCTCTCCTCTTGAACACCAAGCATTTGGGGTTTCTTACACTCTCCCCCTTTTGATGTGATCTCTTTAAGCTTTGATGTGATCTCTCTCTCCCCCTTTAACATCAATTTCCAAGAAGGGCTCTTCTGGATCTTTATTACAAATGGGTTTGGTCCTTGAGTCACAAAGCAAGTCGAATGTGATGCTGGTAGAGGACAAGAATCATTGAGTGGAGCTGGAGCAGAAAGAATGCAGGAACAAGTGGCAAGCCGTCTTTTCTGCAGCGAAATCGGTAGCACCGAGTTGTGTGCTTCGGTGGCACCGAAGGATTTCGGTTGGGCCGAAGAAAACAAACCGGTGTGACCGAGTTCATCATAGTGAAAACACTTGTCACCTCAGCTCACTAGGCAATTAAGATCTCACAAGGATTTGCAAGGAATTAGCTGAAAGATTTGCAAAGAATTTGATGCAGAGAATGCAGAACACAAAATAAATAGAAAAGGAATCTAGATGAATTTTTTTTAGAAAAGGGAAAATAAATATGCACGAGACAAATGCAAGAGCACTGAGAAACATAAGAGAACTTCATCTAGAATTGGGCGGCGACAAAGTCACCTATGTTAGAGTATACTGACTTAGGAGTCAAGTGAGGGCACTTGATCATAGGTCATACTCATCGTTTAAGCTCAAAATGGGGTTACCTTTTTTCATTTAAGCATCTTGATGTATTCACATCTTGTTGAGTTGCTTTGCCCCATGACTTGGAGTAAAGCTTCTCTAAGATGGAATAACATACCTTGGGTGGTGGTGTTGATCTTGATCATGTAGTTGAACTTGTGTGGGTTGCTCAAGGTTGATGTAGCTCATCAAGAGTTGGGAGCACCTCTTGGAATTTGAGTTCATCTACCTACATGGGTTAGTTTTGCAAGGAAGAGCACTTGTGTATCCAAAATGACAATCATAAAATTTAACATAGAATTTTTCAAAGGATATATTTGAAGGGTTTTGTGCTTCCTTGTCTTCAACCACCATTGTGTAGAGACTTGGTGATGTAGAAATTGCTCAGGATATGAGTGAGTTGCAATTTCATGGATTTAAGTTCATCCAAGTACTTACAAGGGTTAGATAGCATGCAAGGGTGCAAATATATCCAAGACATATAGATAGCATCATGAGAGAAGTATCAAGGATTAGTCAAAGGCTCATGCCTTGCATGTATCCAAATGGAGTTCCTACTACAAGTTTGAAGCATCAATGATGTTCAATTCACCTCTCAAACGGCAAAAGTCTTTCTCATCAAGCGGTTTGGTGAATATATCCGCTAATTGCTTATCGGTGCGAACATGCTTAAGATCAATGTCCCCTTTGGCAACGTGATCTCGAATGAAATGATGACGAACTTCAATATGCTTAGTTCGAGAATGTTGCACGGGATTGTGAGCAATCTTGATAGCACTTTCATTGTCACAAAGCAATGGAACATGTTTCACATATATCCCATAATCTTTAAGAGTTTGGGTCATCCAAAGTAATTGAGCACAACATGAACCAGCAGCAATATATTCCGCTTCGGCAGTGGATAAGGATACCGAGTTTTGTTTCTTGGAGGACCAAGACACAAGAGATCTACCAGGAAATTGACAAGTACCCGAAGTGGACTTTCTATCAACCTTGTCTCCGGCATAGTCCGAATCGGAGTAACCAACAAGATCGAAAGAAGACCTCTTAGGATACCAAATGCCAAAATTTGGTGTGTGTATTAAGTATCTCACTATCCTTTTCACAGCTTTAAGATGACACTCTTTAGGGGCCGCTTGATATCGTGCACACATGCACACACTTAACATAATATCGGGACGAGAGGCACATAGATATAACAATGAACCAATCATAGAGCGGTAAACTTTTTGATCAACGGGTTCACCGTCCTTAGTCAAGTCAAGATGTCCACTAGTAGGCATGGGTGTAGACATACCTTTGCATTCTTGCATATTGAACTTCTTGAATAAGTCCTTGGTGTACTTTGTTTGAGAAACAAAGGTACCTTCCTTAGTTTGCTTGATTTGCAAACCAAGAAATAATTTGAGTTCACTCATCATAGACATCTCAAACTTCTCCGACATTAGCTTTCCAAACTTCTCACTAAATGAGGGTTAGTCGAACCAAATATAATATCATCAACATAAATTTGGCACACAAATAGTTCTCCATTAACCCTTTTAGTGAAAAGAGTAGAATCAATTTTTCCAATTTCAAAGCCTTTTTCAATAAGGAACTTGGTCAAGCATTTATACCACGCTCTAGGAGCTTGTTTAAGACCATAAAGGGCTTTGTGAAGTTTGTAAACATGATTAGGTTTCTTAGGGTTGACAAAGCCGGGAGGTTGCTTAACATAAACTTCCTCCTCAATTTCACCATTTAGAAAAAGCACTTTTAATGTCCATTTGGTACAAGGTGATATCATGGTGATTAGCATAAGCAAGTAAGATGCGAATGGACTCAAGTTTAGCAACGGGAGCATATGTCTCACCATAGTCCATACCTTCGACTTGAGTGTAGCCTTGGGCGACTAGGCGTGCTTTGTTGCGGACGACTTGACCATCTTCATCTTGCTTGTTGCGAAACACCCATTTGGTACCAATGATGTTGTGGTTGTTGTCGGGCTTCTCGACCAATGTCCACACTTGGTTTCTCTCAAAGTTGTGCAGCTCTTCATGCATAGCGTTAATCCAATCCGGATCTTCCAATGCTTCTTCAACCGTCATAGGTTCAATGCTAGAGATGAATGAGTAATGTTCACAAAAATTAGCCAAACGAGTTTTAGAGCGAGTGATTCTCCCGGTTTAGATATCATTGTAGATTTGTTTGATGGGATGGTCTTTGGCGACTCTTGCTCGAAATCGTGGGAGCTTTGGCTTGGCTCGGGGTGGAATATCCTCTTCATCTTGTTCTTCTTCTTGGTCTTCTTCATTGTTGACGTTGTCATCCTCTTGTCGTGGTGGAGAAGGAGGTTGTTGATGTTCATCTTGGTGTACTTCCTCGTTTTCTTCGTCTTGGTGTGTCCCACTTGTGGATGCTTTCGTATCAATTCTTGGTTCACCTTGTCGTGAGATGGAAGCTTCCACTTGGACGGACGAGGTAGTCTCCTTCACCTCCGTTGGAAGAATCTTGCCAATAGACAAGTCTTGGATTGCTCCTGAAGGGTCTTTGTCTCCTACATCAATTGGCAATTGCTCTACTTGCGAGCCGTTAGATTCATCAAACTTCACATCTACCGTATCTTCAACCTTTCGGGTGGAATTGTTATAGACACGGTAAGTGTGAGAGTTTGAGCCATAACCAAGTAGGAAACCTTCATGAGATTTAGGAGCAAATTTAGAACGATGATGCTTATCAAGAATGTAGCACTTTGGCCAAATACTCGAAAGTATCCAACTTGGGGTTTGTTACCGGTGAGCAGCTCGTATGCCGTCTTGCCGGGTAGCTTGTGAAGATACAAGCGATTTGTTGCATGACAAGCTATCTCGACCGCTTCCGCCCAAAAGTGTTTTGGAGTATTGTACTCATCAAGCATCGTTCTTGCCATCTCAATAAGAGTCTGGTTCTTTCTCTCAACAAATCCATTTTGTTGAGGCGTGTACGCAGCCGAGAACTCGTGTGAAATCCCTTCTTCGTCAAGAAAGGTATCCGCATTTGCGTTCTTGAACTCCGTTCCGTTGTCGCTCTGAACCTTCTTGACCTTCACGTCAAATTGATTTTGAGCCTTCCTAGCGAAGTTTTTGAAGATCTTTTGGACCTGCGATTTGTCATCAAGAAAGAACACCCACGTAAATCTTGAAAAATCATCACTAGACCAAATGACTTACCACCGAGACTCTTGTAGGCATTGGGACCAAAGAGATCCATGTGAAGTAGCTCGAGTGGTCTTCTCGTGTTCATGATGTTCTTCACGGGGTGACTCCCTCCAACTTGTTTTTCTGCCTGACAAGCACTACAAAGTCTATCCTTGTCAAATATGACATCTTTTACTCCAAGGATATGATCACCTTTAATAAGCTTATCACGATTTCGCATGCCCACATGACCTAGCCTTCTATGCCACAACCAGCCTTTAGAAGATTTAGCAATTAAGCAAGTTCTAGGTTGAGCCTTTTTAGTGAAATCAACAATGTAAAGATCACCTCTAAGTATATCGGTAAAGACCATTTTATGATTGTCTCTTCGAAACACTTGGCAATCTACCTTAGTAAATAGGACATTGAAACCGAAATCAGCAGGTCTAGATACTGAAAGTAAATTGTACCCAAGAGATTCAAGGAGCATGACATTTTGTATGGAGCTATCATGTGAGGTGGCCACCTTACCTAGGCCAACCACCTTACCCTTTGAGTTATCACCAAAGGTGACATACTTTCGAGGGCCGTCATTTTCAGCAAGCTCATGGAACATATCTTTGTCTCCGGTCATATGATCAGTACATCCACTATCAAGGACCCATTCCTTTCCTCCAGCCATGTAGCCGCGAAGATTTGCCATAAGACCAAAGTGTCTCATTGCATCATCAAGATCATAGTCACTATCATCATCCTCATCATAGTATCCATGTTCAACATCATCTTGTGATTGATCAACTCCTAGAGAGGGTAATACATTAGATAAATGATCATTACTATGGTTATCTTTATGAATTCTAATAGCTTCGGAAATGATATTGCTAATGATTCCAGCCTCTCCTTTGGCACGCATGAGATTGGTAAGCTCAAATAGACAATCACCAAACATAGGATCACTGGAATTCATCTTACTCAAGGCAATAGACTTATGGAGAATTTCGTCTAAATTTTTCAAGGAATAATTTGGAAATCGTTCCTCAAGAAATCTCCAAATAGTATAGGCACAATCAAGAGTAGGTAAACTAGCAATTAAATTTTTGGGCAATCCTCTAATGATAAGATTGATAGTTCTAAGATTGCGAATCATGTCAAGATCTTCTTCGGGTGTAGGATGCAAAGGATCAATATGAGGTGCACAAGGTCTAGTAATGTACTTGTTCAAAAGATATTCATTGAAAATCTCAAGCATTTCATTTTTCCACTCATAGAAGAACTCTCCATCAAGAATAGGCACTCTACGTCTAAGACTCCCCAAAGTAGACACATCCATCTTCCTCCAAAGGTGTTTAAACCAAGGCAATGGAAACCAAAGCTCTGATACCAATTGAAAGGATCGAGAAGAGGTGTCTAGAGGGGGGTGAATAGACTCTAATCAAGAAAAGTTGTAGTTTTTAATTCTTTAGGTTGATGTGGAGTTTTTAGCACAAGTTTAAGCATTCACAATACATATCAAGCAAGCATGACAAAGAGTATTTGACCAGCGGAAAGTAAAGCATGCAAGTTGCAAGAATGTAAAGGGAAGGGATTGGAGTGTGCAAACGCAATTTGGAGACACGGAGATTTTTTATCTGTGGTTCCGATAGGTGGTGCTATCGTACATCCACGTTGATGGAGACTTCAACCCACGAAGGGTAACGGTTGCACGAGTCCACGGAGGGCTCTACCCACGAATGGTCCACGAAGAAGCAACCTTGTCTATCCCACCATGGTCGTCGCCTACAAAGGGCTTGCCTCACTAGGGTAGATCTTCACGAAGTAGGCAATCTCCTTGCCTTACAAACTCCTTGGTTCAACTCCAGAATCTTGACGGAGGCTCCCAAGTGACACCTAGCCAATCTAGGAGACACCACTCTCCAAGAAGTAACAAATGGTGTGTTGATGATGAACTCCTTGCTCTTGTGCTTTAAATGATAGTCTCCCCAACACTCAACTCTCTCTCACAGGATTTGGATTTGGTGGAAAGAAGATTTGAGTGGAAAGCAACTTGGGGAAGGCTAGAGATCAAGATTTATGTGGTTGGAATGGGATATCTTGACCTCAACACAAGTGTAGGTGGTTCTCTCTCAAAAAATATGTGTTGGAAGTGTAGGCTTGTTCTGATGGCTCTCTCCAGAAATGAAGAGTGGGTGGAGGGGTATATATAGCCTCCACACAAAATCTAACCGTTACAGACAAATCACCAAACTCGGTGGGACCGATTCAGAGAACTCGGTCAGACCGATTTGGTTCATAATGTGACCGTTAGGCATTTTGGTGGGACCGAATGGATCAACTCGGTGGGACCGATGTGCTAGGGTTAGGGTAAATCCTCATCTCGGTTTGACCGATTACTCAAACTCGGTGGGGCTGATTTGGGTAATAAGCGAAATAGAGAGTTTGCCAAGCAAACTCGGTGGGGCCGATTGCATATCTCGGTGGGACCGAAATTATTGCAATAGGCAACAGAGAGTTTGCAAGCCCATCTCGGTGAGACCGAGATCCCATCGGTGAGACCGAATTGATTAGGGTTTCTGGCAGTGGCTATGTCAATTGAACTCGGTGGCTCCGGATAGAAAGAATCGGTGGGTCCGAGTTTGACTTTTGGTTTGGGACATATGTGGATATGAGAAGGTGGTTGAGGGCTTTGGAGCATATCACTAAGCACTTTGAGCAAGCAAGCCATTAAGCTACACCTCATCCCCTCTTAATAGTATTGGCTTTCCTATGGACTCAATGTGATCTTGGATCACTAAAATAGGAAATGTAGAGTCCTGAGCTTTGAGCTTGAGCCAATCCTTTGTCTTCAGCATATCAAAGGGGTTCCACATCCTCTAGTCCATGCCACTCCATTGTTGAACTTATCTGAAACATACTAGGTAGAAGCATTAGTCCAACAAGAGATATGTTGACATTAATTACCAAAATCACCCAGGGAGCACTTGTGCTTTCACTACTGTTCATCCAGCTCTCCATCATCTACTGTTCATCCAGCCCTCCACGGGGTGGTCCTGTTCATCCAGCCCCAACCGGCTCGATCGATCAGGGTCCTGTTCATCCAGAGGAACACCACGGGGTCCTGTTCATCCACTCCCACCGGGAACTGTTCATCCAAACCCCCCCAGCAACGCTCACTGTTCATCCAGAGGCAGCATCGATCGGCTTCAGTTAGCAGCAGTAGTGAAGGAATCGCTCGATCGGGTTCAGTTAATAGCCATCGATCGATCGCTCGGGTTCAGTAATGCGTAGCCTGCAGTGCAATTGCTCGGGTTTAGTTAGAGCCCAACGCCTCGCACCCACGTGCATGCGTGTATGAGAGAAACGCGCATCGCTCGGCCCCGACCACCCACCGTAACCGGGAACACCCCGATATTTTCCTCGCCCTCGCTTCTACCATGGTTTTTTTCCGTCATGGACGGCCCAAAGAATGTCATGCAGCTGCGTCTCCGGCCCGCCCAGGACGAAAAGCCCATTTTCTGTAATGATTTTTTGTCATAGAAGTAGGATCCCACCACATCTATGATGATACCGGGTTTTGTCACAATTATCGTCATAGAAGTGTCATAAGTATGACAGAAAAAAATTCGTTCGGCCCAAAATGTCACGGATGTGTCTTTTTTTGTAGTGTTTGAATCATGCGTTGGTATGTGACACCAGCGTTTCTGAGCCTGAAGGGCATGGTGTTGAAGCAGAAGGGCCCATATGGGGTGATTAATGGCGTCGTAGCTTGGTCGGATTCCTTCATCTTGATTTGATGGTATCCGGAGTATGTGTCAAGGAAGCACAGTGAGTCGTGTCCTGCGGTTGCATCGATGATCTGGTCAATGCAAGGTAATGGGAAGGGATCCGGCCTTATTAAGGTCCTTGAAGTCGACACACAAGCGCCAGGATTTATCCTACTTCGGCACCATGACCAGATTTGCTAGCCAATCCGGATGTTTGATCTCTCTGATAAACCCGGCTTCGAGTAGCTTGGCTAGCTCCTCCCCCATAGCCTGTCGTTTGGGTTCGGAAAATCGCCGCAGCTTTTGCTTGACTAGTTTGTATCCCTTCAGTATGTTGAGACTATGTTCAGCCAGCGCACGTGGGATTCCCGGCATATCCAAGGGTTTCCAGGCGAAGATGTCCCTGTTCTCGCGCAAGAACGCACGTAATGCGGCATCGACCGCCGGATCCAGCCGTTCCCCAATGGAAGTTGTCTTCTTGGGATCCGTCGGGTGGACTTGAAATTTGACTATCTCGTCTGCTGGCTTGAAAGAGGTGGATTTAGGCCTTTTATCAAGGATTACGTCGTGTCTATCCACTATGGAACGCAGAGTGGTGAGCTCCTCAGCCGCTAGGGCTTCGGACAGTGCCTCAAGGGCCAGGGATGCGCTTTTATTTTCGGCGCGAAGTGCTATGTCCGGATCACTGGAGATAGTGGTAACACCATTGGGCCCGGGTATTTTGAGCTTCATGTACCCGTAGTGAGGTATGGCTTGAAAGCGTGTGAATGCATCTCGCCCTAACAGGGCATGATATCCGCTGTTGAAAGGGGCCACCTGGAAGCATATCTCTTCGGACCTATAGTTCTCTGGCGTGCCGAATACCACATCCAGTTTAATTTTCCCTGAGCATCTTGCTTCCCTGTTGGGGATGATTCCTCAAAAGGATGTATTGCTCTGCTCAATGCGACTCCTGTCCATTTGCATTTTGTTGAGCGTGTCTTCGTAGATGAGGTTCAGTCCACTGCCGGCGTCCATGAGCACTTTGGTGAGGCGAAAGCCGTCTACAATTGGGTTTAGAACCAAAGCGGCCGGTGCTCGGACTGATCGGTCCCTTGGTTCGTCATTTGCGTTGAAGGTTATCGCCATATCGTTCCAAGGATTTCTTGCGGCTACATGATTGACTTCGGCAAGGTCGTGGAGCGCCCTTTTGCACCGGTTGTTTGAAGAAAAGGTCTTGAAGACCGTAAACACACCAAGGTCATTGTCCTCGGGGGAATGCCTTGTCGGAGTAGTGTTGGTGAGGATAGCCTCCCCGCTTTGAGCCACTGCCGGAGTATCCAACATGCCCGAAGGTTATGAGTTGGCTCGGAGTCTGGCATTGTGTGTATGTGACAGGGCTTGTCGAGCCATCCATCGAGGACAGTTCTGTGTCCCGGTAAGGGCTGAATTTTTCTTTCCGTGGAAGAATGATCAGGTGCCCCATAAGGGCGCATCCTTTTTGTTCAGCCGGTGGGTGGCTTAAAGGCCGGTGGCTCCCACCGAGCTGTCTGGGTTTTCCAAGCGCTTTCCATTGCGCAATACTTCTATACTATGTGTGCCAAATCTGCAAAGTGTAGAATATGGCGTTGATTGAGGGCGTTGAGGATGCCCTCGTCTGTATAGTTGCGGCGAAAGACTGATACTGCATCGTCTTCGCAGAAATTTTGATCTTGTTTTTAACAAGTAGGAATCTAGCCCAAAAGTGATGACTGTTTCCAAAGGTTGCTGCCATATATACATTAAATCGCATACGTCCGGGGGACCGGAATTGCTTGGAGAGTATTGATTGTGGTGGGTGGGTGGGTGGGCTTGAATCCGAACCCTGACCCACTATGGAATCCGGATTTTGAAGATTTTCTGAGATCATTGGCCCAGGTCCGGAGTGACCGGGGGGTTTTGAGACTCAATGCCGGATTCTATGTTCGGGAGACAGATAATCCCTTCTCGAAGATGAGTGTCTGGCTCATGGGGCTCGGAGATCCGAACATAGTTCGTTTTTAGCGTGGGAGAGGCGGTTTCCTCAACTTGTTCTTCCACAACAGTCACCAGGTGGGTGACAGGTGGAGACCTGATTTCCCTTTGATCAGGTTTAAGCCCAGCCAGGTCGTAATCTGTTGCGACCCCTAGGGCGGCGATGCTATCTAGTAGTTCGTTTAAAGATGAAACATCTGTTGGATCCATCTTATCGACGCCTTCGGGGTTGATGCGGAGATAATTTTTGGCAATCCGGGGGGACCGCCTTGGGCTTAATGGCCAGACGGGCGCCTATGGTGAAATTGCAAATCAGGAGGATCTACCTAGGAACTAGGGCTCTTCCAGAAGTGATTTTGTCGTCCACGACGAGGCGAGCCATCGATCCTTTTATCGACAACATGGAGGAACTCTCAATGAAAGCACCAATGTCGGTGTCAAAACCGGCAGATCTCGGGTAGGGGGTCCCGAACTGTGCATCTAAGGATCGAAGATAACAGGAGGCAAGGGACACAATGTTTACCCAGGTTCGGGCCCTCTTAATGGAGGTAATACCCTACTTCCTGCTTGATTGACTTTAATGAGTATGGGGTTACAAGAGTTGATCTACCTCGAGATCGTAATGGCTAAACCCTAGATGTCTAGCCTGTATGATTATGATTGCCTCTATGGACTAAACCCTTCAATTTATATAGACACCGGAGGGGGCTAGGGTTGTACAGAGTCGGTTTACAGAGAGAGGAATCTTCATATCCGAACGCCAAGTGAAAGGATCGATATAGTTGACTAGAGGGGGGGTGAATAGGCAACTAACAATTTTTAGCTTTTCTTTACCAAATTAAACTTTGCATCAAAATAGGTTGTCTAGATATGCAACTAAGTGAGCAACCTATATGATGCAACGACAACAAGCACGCAAGTAAGTAAGAGAAACAACACAAGTAAACTAGCGAAAGTAAAGGAACAAGATAACCAAGAGTGGAGCCGGTGGAGACGAGGATGTGTTACCGAAGTTCCTTCCTTTTGAAGGGAAGTACGTCTCCGTTGGAGCGGTGTGGAGGCACAATGCTCCCCAAGAAGCCACTAGGGCCACCGTATTCTCCTCACGCCCTCACACAATGCGAGATGCCGTGATTCCACTATTGGTGCCCTTGAAGGCGGCGACCGAACCTTTACAAACAAGGTTGGGGCAATCTCCACAACTTAATCGGAGGCTCCCAACGACACCACAAAGCTTCACCACAATGGACTATGGCTTCGCGGTGACCTCAACCGTCTAGGGTGCTCAAACACCCAAGAGTAACAAGATCCGCTAGGGATAAGTGGGGGAATCAAATTTCTCTTGGTGGAAGTGTAGATCGTGGCCTTCTCAACCAATCCCGAGCAAATCAACAAGTTTGATTGGCTAGGGAGAGAGATCGGGCGAAAATGGAGCTTGGAGCAACAATGGAGATTTTGGGGGAAGAGGTAAGTCAACTTTGGGGAAGAAGACCCCTTTATATAGTGGGGGGAACAAACCAACCGTTACCCCCCCTCTGCCCCGAAGAGAGCGGTAGTACCGCTGTGCCAGCGGTACTACCGCTTGCAACCCTAAGCGGTACTACCGCCCAAAAGCGCGGTACCACCGCTTGGTCCACAGCGGTACTACCGCGGAGGGAGGGCGGTACTACCGCACAGGAGCGGTACTACGGCCCCCCACAGCCGCGGCCAGTACCGTAAAACCCGACACGAAAAATGAGCCCTCGAATCGAGGCGGTACTAGCACGAGACCAGAGCGGTACTACGGCTTGGGGCCACCAGCGGTACTACTGCTCTGCAGCGGTACTACCGCGCCCAGAGCGGTACTACCGCTTGTGGCACCCAAGCGGTACTACCGCTCCTTCCCGCGGTACTACCGCTGGGACCAGAGATAGCACACACACGGAGCTACTAGCGGTACTACTGCTCTGGGCGGTACTACCGCTCCGGAGCGGTACTACCGCTTGTACCACCCAAGCAGTACTACCGCTCTGGCCCGCGGTACTACCGCTGGGACCAGAGAGGGCACAAAGAAAGGAGAATCCAAGCCCATCAACGAAACGGAAAGGCTCGGAGGGAGGGGCAAAGGAAGTGTACGTGATGATTCCGCCCTAGCCTTTCCAAAGCGGACCCCTCTTGATAGTACGGTGATCCCTATGAAACTAGTCCACCAAACTCATCCGAAAGGACTACACCGTCTTCGCTTTAAGTTCCGAGGGGAGGATATCGTCTCGTGCCCAAAAGAATGAATCTCTGAAAAACACTCAACGCACACGATTAGTCCGCAAAAGCATTGTCATCAATCACCAAAACACCTTAGGGATAAATATGCCCTTACAATCTCCCCCTTTTTGGTGGATTGATGACAATACGGGATTTGCACAACTGGGAAAAACAAATGGCATAAGCAAACCCCACGTCTCTAAAATATAGACGGGCTCCCCCTAGATGTGTGCCATCAAGATAGGTGCTTTGAGCTGCACGACACACATACTAGGATCAACACTCCCCCTGTATTTTAGAGACCAACAACCTAAGCGAGAAACAATATAGCAGGATATATAACATAATTAAGCATATAACTCAAGAGATATCAAATGACTAGAGACAAAGATAAAGATATAATAATGATAGGGTAGCATATGTCTCACACCATATGAGGCGAACTAAAGTCTTACGGAACACAAAACCAAGCAAACGCAAGTTCCAAGCAAAGCACAAGGTATCACATAACGAAAGCACAAAGGCAAAGACACACTCGCAGACGCAAATCCCTAAACTCTCTCCCCCTTTGGCATCGAGACACCAAAAGGGGCAAAGAGCTAACCTACGGCTACAGGTGAGAGCATCAAGACTCTGCGTGATCATCTGCACTGCCGTCCGCGCCCGGAAACTGCTCGGCATCAGAGTCGGTCCACGGACAGTGCTGCTGGATCCACTCCTCCTCCTCAGTAATCTGACCCTCTGAGCCGCTAGTGACTGTCGCACCCATCTGACGCATCAGCTCCTTGTGTCGTCCTCTTGCCTTCTTCTCAGCCACATGAGTCATGTACTGACCATGAGACTCCATGCAGAACAGCTTCTTCATCTTGTGTTTCAGCTTCTTTGCCCAAGAGGGCTCTGCTGCAGAAGGCTCTGTCCCAGGTGGCACATACTCCTCATCATCATCCCCGGTATCAGCCTCGTCCTCGGTCTCCATGGCAGCAGCAGAAGATGGAGCTCCAGATCTACCCCAGTTATCCTTCTTCCTCAGACGCTTGATCTCATGAGAGACCAACTCTCCAGTCTCCAGCTGCTCATCAGGATAGGTACGTCTCCAGGCCCTCTTAATAAGCAACATGATGAACGGACCATAAATTGGGCACTTGCGCTCAGAGACAGCCGCCAAAAGCTCAGACCACATGACATGAGAGATGTCCAGAGACTCGCCGGTGTTTACGTCCTTCTCACGCTGGCAGAAGAGAAGCATGTCCACAAGGTAAGAGTGCACCATGTCCAGATTCCCAATGCGAGGGAAGAGAGTCTCGCGGAAGATGCGGTGAAGGATGTCCAAATAGGTAGACAACTCATAGGTTTCCTTCCTGGTCTCAGGGTGGACCTTCCGAGTACAGTAGGGCCAGAGGGCTTGCTTGTGAGTGGAGGTGGTATTCTGGTGAGGACGAAAACCAACTGGAGTCTCAAGCCCTTGATCTTCCACCTCAAGCAGCCCCATGAAGGCCTGCCACTTGACAGCTAGCACCTTTCCATTTGTCATCCAAGTCAGAGTCCTGTCTGCGTCAGTCCCTAGGTGAACAGTGGCAAAGAACTGTGCCAGCAAATCTGCATCAGTCTTTGTTGAACTGCATGATCCTGAGAATGTTCAACTGAGAGCACATCTGTAGAGCATCACCAAAGTACTCAGGGTCCTTCTCCATGGCATCCGTGTTGATGGAATGAACATTGACATAGAGATTCTTCTTGGCTTTGATCACATCAAAGTATGTGGAATACTGAAACCGGTTCCAGAACGGGCGGTTGACAAGATTGGGTTCTTGTTCTTCCTCATAGGGGTTGCGCCTTCGCTTGTCCCAAAATTCCCTGCTAGACATCTCAGTCACTTTCCTGCCACTTGGCTTTGGTCGGCTGGCAATCTTCTTTGTGCGAGGAGGATTAGCACTTGAGGAAGCACCCCCTGCCGGCTGTGGAGCACTGGAAGAACCACCTGCAGGCTCAGATGAGCGGTACCGCTTCGACGTTGAACGCCCAGGGTTGACACGACGGACTTGCTGCTCAGGATGTTCATCACCTGGAACCAAACACACGGACACAAGAAACAACCAGTAGAAACGATCAAAACCAAATAAACACAACAAAGATGGATCAACATGTGGTAGGAAACAATGGAACTGGGCATCCAGCGGTAGTACCGTGCCTGCTCAGCGGTAGTACCGCTTATCCTCATAAGCGGTAGTACCGCTCCTTGGAGCGGTAGTACCGCTCCAGCGGTAGTACCGCGCCATATGGGCGGTAGTACCGCTCGAGACGGGGCACGGCGGATCCCTACTGCCGTGGTCAGATCCGGCACTACCGGGGATGCCAAATTCAAAAATAAACCTACCAAACATCAATCCAAAGAGTCTAGTTGCCTTCTCCAACCTACTCAAGCCTAGATTTGGCCAAAAATCTAGAGATGCAACTACTATTGCCCCTAAAACGCAAGATCTGAAAACTAGACACGAAGAGAAGAGGAACGGGGGCAATACCGGCATCCATGGCAAGAGGACTAGGTGGGGATCGACTCCACCGAAGGAAATGGAGAGGAATGGTCCGGAGACGGAGGGCCGTCGGAGCCTTCCCGCGGCGAGATGGCGCTGGAGAGAGGAAGAGGAACCAGGGGACGAAGCAAATGGGTATGGGGTGGAGGAAACCACCCCTGCCCACGACTTAACCCCCTGGCCCCGCCCCTCAGCGGTAGTACCGTGGTGAGGGGCGGTAGTACCGCTTAGCCGAATAGGCGGTAGTACCGCTCTGTTTAGCGGTAGTACCGCTCCAGCGGTAGTACCGCTCCAGCGGTAGTACCGCTCCTTCACAACGGTAGTACCGCCCAGCGCAACACAAACTAGACTCTACACACATGGTGCAAAACGAAAGACGGGAAACAATGGCAAGAAGACCAACAAGAGCACTAGCAAGAGAACAAGAATCACACACCTCTATACGAGAGGGCGGTGGCCGAGGCCACCTATGTTTGAGTCACTTGGTATGGCACCGCGAAGAATTATCCTTGGGCCCATGACCAAAGCTCGTCTATGAAGCACAAGTACCATCAAAAATGGCTAATGTGGAAGAGTGAGATTAGTTTATGCATTGTGGGGGGAGGGAAAGTTCATTGAGAGAACAACACTCCCCCTACGTCCATGCCTACACCTAGACAAGAAAGCACAATGAATGTGAGGGGTGTGCAAAGGTTCAAACCACATTGCTCGAATCAATGATATTTAGCTCATGCCTTAACTCGCGAAATCTTGCTTCATCCAATGGCTTCGTGAAAATATCTGCAAGATTATCATGAGTGTTGACATAGTTGAGCTCGATCTCCCCTCGCCTAATATGATCCCGGATGAAGTGATACCGAATCTCAATATGCTTTGTCTTGAAGTGTTACACCGGGTTGAGAGAAATCTTGATAGCACTTTCGTTGTCACACCAAAGAGGCACTTTGTCACAAATGACACCGTAATCCTTTAAAGTTTGCCTCATCCATAAGAGTTGTGCACAACAACTTCCGGCCGCCACATACTCCGCTTCGGTGGACGAGAGAGACACACAACTTTGCTTTTTGGAAGACCAACTTACCAAAGAGCAACCAAAAAATTAGCACCCTCCGGAAGTGGACTTCCTATCCACTTTGTCTCCCGCCCAATCGGAGTCCGAAAAACCTACAAGCTTGAAGTTTGCTCCTCTTGGGTACCATAGGCCAAAGTTTGGGGTATGAGCCAAATATCGAAAGATTCGCTTGACCGCCAAAAAGTGGCTTTCCTTAGGTGCGGCTTGAAACCGTGCACATATTCCCACACTCAACATGATATCCGGTCTAGATGCACAAAGGTAAAGCAAGGATCCAATCATAGAGCGATATACCTTTTGATCCACCACTTTACCATTGGGATCAATGTCAAGTTGGCACTTGGTGGGCATTGGAGTGGAAGCCGGCTTGACATCACTTAGCTTGAATCTCTTTAGCATGTCTTGAGTGTATTTGGCTTGGTTGATGAAGGTTCCTTCTCTTCTTTGTTTGATTTCGAATCCGAGAAAGAACTTCAACTCTCCCATCATAGACATCTTGAACTTTGAGGTCATGAGAGCGGCAAATTCTTCATTGAAAGCTTTGTTAGGGGAACCAAAAATAATATCATCAACATATAGTTGGCACACAAACAACTCCCCTTTGACCTTCTTAGTAAAAAGAGTGGGGTCGATTTTCCCGATTTCGAATCCACGATCTTGTAACAACTCCGTAAGATGCTCATACCACGCACGTGGGGCTTGTTTAAGGCCATAGAGCGCCGTGTGGAGTTGATACACATGATCGGGGAAATAGGGATCTTCGAACCCGGGGGGTTGTTTGACATATACCAACTCATTTATGGGACCATTAAGAAAGGCACTCTTCACATCCATTTGTTGCAAAGTGAAAGTATGATGAGAAGCATAAGCAATCAACAAACGAATAGATTCAAGACAAGCAACGGGGGCAAAGGTTTCACCGTAGTCGATACCCTCGACTTGGGAGTAGCCTTGTGCCACTAGACGAGCCTTGTTGCGAACAATGATTCCATGAGCGTCTTGCTTGTTCTTGAATATCCACTTGGTTCCAATGACATTATGATTCCCGGTTGGCCTTGGCACTAACTTCCACACTTGGTTATGTTCGAAGTTGTTGAGTTCTTCATGCATGGCGTTGAGCCAATCCGGGTCCTCAAGCGCTTCATAAACCTTTTGGGGTTCGACACAAGAAACAAACGCATGATGTTCACAATAGTTTGCTAATTGTCTACGAGTGCTTACCCCCTTTCTTAGGCTTCCAACCACATTCTCCATGAGATGACCTTTGGTGGTGAGCTTGGAAGCGATCTTAGCGGCACGACGCTCCAATTCCTCCTCGGAAGTGAAGTGAGGAGGGGTAACTTGATCATCTCGAGCATCATCTTGAGCTTGTTCTTGATCTTGAACTAGCTCGAAGGGAAGAACTTGACCTTGGGCATCATTTGGTGGATCACCACCATCTTGAGGTTGATCTTGCCCTTGATCTTGTTCATGAGGTTGAGGGCCTTCACTTTGTTCTTCGGAAGCGTGTGGGTCTTGGGTTGGTGATGGCTCCACTTGATTGGAGCATTGTCCTTCTCCTTCGGCCACAAGGGGTTCCTCAACGGGTAGGATATAACCAATACCCATTCTTCTTATGGCTTGGGGAGGAATTTCATCACCTACATCACAAGTACCACTTTGCTCCACTTGGGAGCCGTTATTTTCATCAAACTCCACGTTACACGTCTCCTCAATAAGTCCCGTGGACTTATTGAGAACACGGTAAGCATGGGAGTTTGTAGCATAACCAACAAATATGCCCTCATGAGCTCTAGTCTCAAATTTAGACAAACGAACACCTTTCTTGAGAATGAAACACTTACACCCGAACACCCGAAAGTACTTGAGGTTGGGCTTGTTCCCGGTGAGGATCTCATATGGAGTCTTGTTCAAGCCTTTGCGAAGATAGAGCCGATTTGAAGCATGACACACGGTGTTGATGGCTTCGGCCCAAAAGTTGTATGGAGACTTGAACTCCGCCATCATGGTCCTTGCCGCATCCATCAACGTCCGATTCTTCCTCTCCGCAACACCATTTTGTTGAGGGGTGTAAGGTGCGGAATATTGATGCTTGATCCCCTCATCACTGAGAAACTCATCCAAGGTGTAGTTCTTGAACTCGGTGCCGTTGTCACTTCTTATTGTCAAGATCTTTGTATTGTGTTGACGTTGGGCTTCATTTGCAAAGTCAATGACTGTTTGTTGGGTCTCACTCTTCCTCTTGAAGAAATACACCCACGTGTATCTAGAGTAGTCATCCACAATTACCAAGCAGTACTTTCTACCCCCAAGACTATCAAAGGATGGAGGCCCAAAGAGATCCAAATGAAGGAGCTCCAACGGCCTCTTCGAGTAAATAAGAGTCGTGGGAGGGTGAACCTTCTCATGAAGCTTTCCTTCGATACAAGCACTGCAAGCACGATCTTTGGCAAAACTAACGTTCGTTAGTCCACGGACATGGTCCCCCTTGAGAAGAATTTGCAAAGATCTCATATTGACATGGGCTAAACGGCGATGCCACAGCCATCCCACGTCAACTTTAGCCATTAGGCATGTCGCGGTCTTAGTGGGTTGCTCCGAAAAGTTAATCACATAGAGACCGTTCTCGACATGCCCAACAAAGGCTACTTTAAGAGTCTTGCTCCACAAGAGGGCCATGGTATCAATATCAAAGAAGGTGGCAAAGCCCATGATAGCAAGTTGACGAACGGAAAGTAAATTGTATGCAAGGGACTCAACTAGCATGACCTTCTCGATCGTGAGATCATGAGAAATGGCAACTTTGCCGAGTCCCAGTACCTTAGAAGACGAGGCATCACCCCACTCGACATTGGTGGGCATAGATGGATTCTTGTGCACGTCCACCACCAAGTCCTTGCTTCCGGTCATATGATTTGTAGCTCCACTATCGAGCAACCATGATCCCCCACCAGAAGCAAACACCTACAAGAGATCAATGCTTGGTTTTAGGTACCCATTTTGTAATGGGTCCTTTGATGTTAGCAACAAGGGTCTTAGGAACCCAAATAGACCATTCAATGTACTCATGAGGAGAACCAACGAATTTGGCATAAACATGCCCATCACTAGCACGGCATAACACATAAGAAGGATTAAAGTCGCCGGCTTTGTTGGAAGGAGTGGCATTGCTCTTCTTGACACCTCCACCCTTCGCATTGTTCTTCTTCTCCTTGGAAGTACCCTCTCCCTCCTTCACAAAAGTTTGCTTGAGAGGAGGAGGTCGCTTGGTCTTGTCATTCTTCTTCTTGTTCTTGGGATTGGGTGCGAACCCAATCCCCTCCTTGGCCACAACTTCCTTTTGATTGCTCAAGAGGTCGTTGAGGTTCTTCTCACCTTGTATGCATGACATGAGGCCTTTCTCAAGTTGCTCCTTTAGCTTAGAATTCTCCTCAACAAGATGCACATGCTCACAACACGGGTTAGTAGCATTTGCATTATCAATTAACACCATATGAGGAAAGGTGGCTTTCTCCTTTGTTAGCTTCACTTGGAGTTGATCATGAGACTCCTTGAGGCTAGCATGAACGCCCTTCAAGACTTTGTGAGCCTTGTCGAGGATGCCAAACTCCTCTTTGAGTCTAGCAAGATCAACCCCAAGTATAGCCTTCTCGGAGTTTAGCACACGAGACACAACAAGAGCATGATCAAGATCCTTCTTTAACTTAGCATGATCATCGTTGTATGACTCCTCAAGAGCCAAACGAAGACCACGCTCTTCGTCAAGAGCATTGGAAAGATCCGAAATCTCATCGGCATAGTCACGACTATGCCCCTCCATCTTAGAGATGGTATCTTCGTGAGCCTCGATCATGTCATTGGCTTCACCAAGTTGTTCCAAGAGAGCAACGAAGTGCTTCTTGGATTTTCCCTTGAGTTTACTCATAAAGATCTCAAACTCATTTTCCTCCACATTTGTTCCCTCATGTTCATCAATACTATCCGTCGAAGAAGGATGATTAATGATGGTAGTCTTGATGTTGGAGGTTACCTTATTGGTGGCTTTAGCCATGAGGCACTTGGTGGTGATGTTCTCATTGGGTGAGTCGAAGAGAGACACCCGTGGAGTCTTGGCAACGGCAACGGAGGCCATGGCAACCGACTCACTATCTTCATCATCGTCATCATCCTCATTGTACTCTTCTTGAACCACCAACGCCTTGAAGGGAGTCTTCTTGGTGAAGTTGCTCTTGTTGGGGAACGACTTGGCCTTGTCTTTTCTAATGAGCTTGCCACCATTGTCTTCCCTCTTCTCGTAAGGGCATTCCGCAACAAAGTGGCTCACATTGCCACAATTGAAGCAAGTCCTCATCCGTTGCTTGCCCTTTGCGCCACTTGAGTTGCTTTTGTTGAAGTTTGGCCTCGTGTTCTTCTTTCTCCAAAATTGCCTTGACGCAAGAGCCATGTGTTCATGATAGGCATACTTCGTATCTTCGAGGTTGCCCTCCTCTTCTTCCTCTTCATCCTCTTCCTCCATACTAGCCTTGGCCTTTAGATCAAGGTTGGGCTTCTTTACTCTTTGAGAGTGAAGGACCGCATTGTCGGCAGTCTTGTCCAAGATGCTCATAGCAACAAACTCATCCAACACTTCACTTGATGACAAAGTGTGGAAGTCCGGCCTTTGACGAATTACAGAGGACATGGCTTTGTGGTAGGGCATCATTGCCTTGAGGAATTTGCGCTTGATCCAATTGTCATCCGTGTCCTTACTTCCATGATCTCGGAGAGAGACCGCAAGTTTGGTCACTCTCCGAAAAAGCTCACGAGGTTCTTCATCTTCTTTCATTGCAAACTCCTCGGCTTCATCTTGCACCACTTCATAGTTGGAGCGTTGAATGCTTGCGCTTCCCCGATAGAGGGAAACAACTTGGAGCCAAGCATCTTTGGCCACGGTGTAAGGCCGGAGATGAGGAAGATCTTCGGGCGGGATTGCTTCTTGGATGATGAAGAGAGCATTCTCATTGAATTGATGATCCACCACTTCTCTAGGAGTGAAGTTGCTTCGGTCATGCGGATAAAAGCCTTCTTCAATGATTCTCCAAAGGTTAGTGTTCACATGATTTAAATGACGCTTAAAACGATAGACCCAAGAATCAAAATCTACATTCTTCTCAATCTTAGGGGCCGGGCCAGCATGATTCAAATGAGTGGAAGGAAGCGGTCCACCATAGACGGGTGGAGGTTCCACATGGGCAAAGATGTCGGTGCCATTTTTATCACTAGAACAAGGAGCCTTCTCGCTCGAAGCTTCCCCCTTGTCGGAGGTAGCATCCGTCACCTTGTTAGCGGGATCACCCACTTTCAACGGTGCGGTTGTAAGTTTAAGCCCTTCTAAGAATTTATTCAACATGCTTTCGACCTTGGTCGTCATGGAGGTTTTCAATGTGTCCAACGCCACATTGAATTCCTCACGAGAGACCGCGGTTCCCCCATCTCCCGTAGACGAGACAGGATTTTCACCGGAGTGCTCCTCCGCACCGTCTACGACGTCAACCATACTCTTTGGACGGTAAAGTCCTTAATAAAGAGACGAGGCTCTGATACCAATTGAAAGGATCGATATAGTTGACTAGAGGGGGGGTGAATAGGCAACTAACACTTTTTAGCTTTTCTTTACCAAATTAAACTTTGCATCAAAATAGGTTGTCTAGATATGCAACTAAGTGAGCAACCTATATGATGCAACGACAACAAGCACGCAAGTAAGTAAGAGAAACAACACAAGTAAACTAGCGAAAGTAAAGGAACAAGATAACCAAGAGTGGAGCCGGTGGAGACGAGGATGTGTTACCGAAGTTCCTTCCTTTTGAAGGGAAGTACGTCTCCGTTGGAGCGGTGTGGAGGCACAATGCTCCCCAAGAAGCCACTAGGGCCACCGTATTCTCCTCACGCCCTCACACAATGCGAGATGCCGTGATTCCACTATTGGTGCCCTTGAAGGCGGCGACCGAACCTTTACAAACAAGGTTGGGGCAATCTCCACAACTTAATTGGAGGCTCCCAACGACACCACAAAGCTTCACCACAATGGACTATGGCTTCGCGGTGACCTCAACCGTCTAGGGTGCTCAAACACCCAAGAGTAACAAGATCCGCTAGGGATAAGTGGGGGAATCAAATTTCTCTTGGTGGAAGTGTAGATCGTGGCCTTCTCAACCAATCCCGAGCAAATCAACAAGTTTGATTGGCTAGGGAGAGAGATCGGGCGAAAATGGAGCTTGGAGCAACAATGGAGCTTTTGGGGGAAGAGGTAAGTCAACTTTGGGGAAGAAGACCCCTTTATAGTGGGGGGAACAAACAACCGTTACCCCCCCCCCCCTCTGCCCCGAAGAGAGCGGTAGTACCACTGTGCCAGCGGTACTACCGCTTGCAACCCTAAGCGGTACTACCGCCAAAAAGCGCGGTACCACCGCTTGGTCCACAGCGGTACTACCGCGGAGGGAGGGCGGTACTACCGCACAGGAGCGGTACTACGGCCCCCCACAGCCGCGGCCAGTACCGTAAAACCCGACACGAAAAATGAGCCCTCGAATCGAGGCGGTACTAGCACGAGACCAGAGCGGTACTACGGCTTGGGGCCACCAGCGGTACTACTGCTCTGGAGTGGTACTACCGCGCCCAGAGCGGTACTACCGCTTGTGGCACCCAAGCGGTACTACCGCTCCTTCCCGCGGTACTACCGCTGGGACCAGAGATAGCACACACACAGAGCTACTAGCGGTACTACTACTCTGGGCGGTACTACCGCTCCGGAGCGGTACTACCGCTTGTACCACCCAAGCGGTACTACCGCTCTGGCCCGCGGTACTACCGCTGGGACCAGAGAGGGCACAAAGAAAGGAGAATCCAAGCCCATCAACGAAACGGAAAGGCTCGGAGGGAGGGGCAAAGGAAGTGTACGTGATGATTCCGCCCTAGCCTTTCCAAAGCGGACCCCCTCTTGATAGTACGGTGATCCCTATGAAACTAGTCCACCAAACTAATCTGAAAGGACTACACCGTCTTCGCTTTAAGTTCCGAGGGGAGGATATCGTCTCGTGCCCAAAAGAATGAATCTCTGAAAAACACTCAACGCACACGATTAGTCCGCAAAAGCATTGTCATCAATCACCAAAACACCTTAGGGATAAATATGCCCTTACACCAAGCTTGCCTTCCATGCAAAGGAGATCCTATCCGGACACGGGGAAAGCCTTCCGTCTTGTATCTTCATGGCCCATCAGTCCGGCCCACGTTACATAGCCCGGACGCCCGGGGACCCCCTAATCCAGGACTCCCTCAGTAAGAAGTATGACTATTATAGCCCACAACTCTTTGTGTTCTACTCGTGCATATAACATCTACGCATAAACCTGGCTCGGATGCCACTGTTGGGGAACATAGTATTTCAAAAAGTTTACCTACGATCACGCAAGATCTATCTAGGAGATGCATAGCAACGTGACGGGAGAGTGTGTCCACGTACCCTCGCAGACCAAAAGCAGAAGTGTTTAGTAACGCGGTTGATGTAGTCGAACGTCTTCACGATCCAACCGATCCAAGTACCGAACATAAGGCACCTCCGTGTTCAGCACACGTTCAGCACGATGACGTCCCTCGAACTCTTGATCCAGTTGAGGACGAGGGAGAGTTCCATCAGCACGATAGCGTGGCAACGGTGATGATGAAGTTATTGGAGCAGGGCTTCGCCTAAGCACTACGATGATATGACCGAGGTGCTAAACTATGGAGGGGGGGCACCGCACACGGCTAAGAGATTGTCTGTTGTGCTTTGGGGTGCCCCTTGCCCACGTATATAAAGGAGGGGGAGGAGGAGGCCGGCCAAGGGGGAGGCGCGCCAAGGGGGGGAGTCCTACTAGGACTCCAAACATAGTAGGATTCGCCCCCCCCCCCTTTCCTTCCAACAGAGAGGGGGAAAGGGGAAAGGAGGGAGAGGGAGAAGGAAAGAGGGGGGCCGCGCCCCCTCCCCTTGTCCAATTCGGATTGGGGCAAGGGGGCGTGCCCCACCTCCTCTGGCCTGCCTCCTCTCCTCCACTATGGCCCATTAGGCCCAATAACTTTCCCAGGGGGTTACGATAACCTCCCGGTACTCCGATAAATCTCCGAACCTTATCGGAACCATTCCGATGTCCGTATATAACCTTCCAATATATCAATCTTTACCTCTCGACCATTTCGAGACTCCTCGTCATGTCCGTGATCTCATCCGGGACTCCGAACAAACTTCGGTCATCAAATCACATAACCTATAATACAAATCATCATCGAACGTTAAGCGTGCGGACCCTACTGGTTCGAGAACTATGTAGACATGACCGAGACACATCTCCGATCAATAACCAATAGCGGAACCTAGATGCGCATATTGGCTCCTACATATTCTACGAAGATCTTTATCGGTCAAACCGCATAAAAACATACGTCATTCCCTTTGTCATCGGTATGTTACTTGCCCGAGATTCGATCGTCAGTATCTGCATACCTAGTTCAATCTCGTTACCAGCAAGTCTCTTTACTCATTCCGTAATACATCATCCCGTAATTAACTCATTAGTTACATTGCTTGCAAGGCTTATAGTGATGTGCATTACCGAGAGGGCCCAGAGATACCTCTTCGATACACGGAGTGCCAAATCCTAATCTCGATCTATGCCAACTCAAAAAACACCATCAGAGACACCTGTAGAGCATCTTTATAATCACCCAGTTATGTTGTGACGTTTGATAGCACACAAAGTGTTCCTCCGGTATTCGGGCGTTGCATAATCTCATAGTCAGAGAAATATTTATAAGTCATGAAGAAAGCAATAGCAATAAAACTAAACGATCATAATGCTAAGCTAATGGATGGGTCTTCTCCTTCACATCATTCTCTAATGATGTGATGCCGTTCATCAAATGACAACACATGTCCATGGTCAGGAAACTTAACCATCTTTGATTAACGAGCTAGTCAAGTAGAGGCATACTAGGGACATTCTGTTTGTCTATATATTCCCACATGTACTAAGTTTCCGGTTAATACAATTCTAGCATGAATAATAAGCATTTATCATGATATAAGAAAATATAAATAACAACTTTATTATTGCCTCTAGGGCATATTTCCTTCAGTCTCCCACTTGCACTAGAGTCAATAATCTAGATTACATAGTAATGATTCTAACACCCATGGAGTCTTGGTGCTAATCATGTTTTGCTCATGAGAGAGGCTTAGTCAATGGGTCTGCAACATTCATATCCATATGTATTTTCCAAATCTCTATGTCTCCCTGCTTGACTTGATCGCGGATGGAATTAAAGCGTCTCTTGATGTGTTTGGTTCTCTTGTGAAATCTGGATTCCTTCGGCAAGGCAATTGCTCCAATATTGTCACAAAAAAATTCATTGGACCCGATGCACTAGGTATTACACCTAGATCGGATATGAACTCCTTCATCCAGACTCCTTCATTTGCTGCTTCCGAAGCAGCTATGTACCCCGCTTCACACGTAGATCCCGCCACGACGCTCTGCTTGGAACTGCACCAACTGACAGCTCCACCATTTATCTATTATATAATTAAAACAAAAGACAAATAAGACACGACGCTAGTCCACATAGACTAATATCATTACCACAAAACAAAAGACAAATAAGACACGACGCTAATCCACATAGACTAATATTATTACCACCATTTGATCAGAATAACAATGGCTCAGATTTAAAGATTTTATGTAACACATGAATATGTACGTGTTAGGAAATTGAACTGTCACGTCTATATACATAGGACACATGCATAAAGTACATTGATGGAGTCATAGAAGAAAGCACCGGTTCAAAAAACTCGAAGATTAAATTATCTCTACAACTAATACTATTAGATATGGACAGTGGAGGTTACATATCCAACTATTGTCACGTACAATTCCTAATCGGAAGGACACATTAGTAACTTGGTCAGCCAAAAGGAGTGCATACGGACACGCCCCCAAAAATACACGGCTGGCCGCATCCATCAGACTATATCACGAGTGATGCTTAAACTTGCCACGAATATTCACTTTGGTTCCTGAACTTGATAAATACGCCGAATTGGTTCTAGAACTTGGCACGAGCGTACAAATATGGTGCTAGTCCAATCCGCAGACGTATAATGTGCTGACGTGGCACCGTATTTTGGTCACCATGCATAGCTTGCTATATATACCTTTATGACGAGTGGGCCCCACATGTACAACGCTATACAATTTTGCATGACCAATAACGATAACATGGTTAATGTCTTGTGTAGGAACACGTTCGTCACTTTTAAATGGGGTGCAGTCAATGCAGCCCGTTCGCACATATTATATATTTTTTAGAAATTTGTAAAAAAAGTTTGTAAACTAATATCACAGTAAATAAATTTCGAGTACTTGCGTGTTACAAATTTTATACGTAAAAATAAAATAATTTATTTCAAAAATGTTAATGTAATTTTAAAAATAATCATTATTTACACGTGGATTATATCAAAAACATTTAGTAAATACAAAACTATCAATCATTTAGTAAATGTACAAAAACTATACCTCGTGGCTTATATTTAAATTGTAGAAAATTATGGATGCAAACACTTTTATCAATATTAACTTGTGATAGCTTTCCCTCGTGGAAGATATTCTTTATTTCCCTATAACTTAAATTTAGTCACATGTATATATTTATAAAACTTGAAATATGAAATAATCATGAATATTTTTAGATTGCACAAAATACTTAAATTACAATATTATGAATTATAAAAATGTGCAGATGATTATTCAAATGTTTGTATAACCAAAACAATAATTATTAGTCGTAATTTTGAAAATATTTGTATCATTATAAATGATACAAACATTTTCATAATAATAAATATTATTTTATTTATATGATTTTTTTGAAAAATAAGATGTCAAAGATTTTTAAAATTATGTGAACATTTTTCTAAATGAATTACTTTTTGTATGTATAATTTTTTTTAACATATGAATGTTTTGATTTTATATCTGTTACTGTCATTATAATTTACGTACATTTTTTAAGACGATAATTTACCTACATTTTAAAAATACTAAAAAAAAAACCCATCACGTGCAACATGGGCCGCGTAGACAGCAGCCCATTTAAAGCACACAAGTGTGTTCCTTTATAATATAGAGCGTCATTATCCTTAGTTGACAAGAAAACCTAAGTGGTGCATTGATTAGGATAAGCGTTAGCTAGCTTGACTTAGTAAATTCAAGTCCTGTCTTGGTCTGTTTTTATCGCTTCTTTCCCTTTATTCTGACATGTAGGGCCCACTGGTCACGGAGACATACATAATGCTAATCAAAATACGGTGCAACGTCAGTGCATTATACGTCTGGGGATTGGATTATCGAAAGATATGTATGACATACAATATGAACAGGTTCCTTACTTTTGCTTTTCCTGTGGTAGGCTGGGACACTCGGATCCTTACTGCCCAACACCGGGATCACGAGATGAGAAGGGAGAGCTCCCTTTTGGATCTAAGATGCGGGCACCTGAGGACTACCGAAAGCCGACGTCGTCAGACAATTCTTTTAGAGATCATACGGGGGCCAGCAGCAAACAGGCGACAAAGAATTCTAGTAACAAGAGAGATACGGGTGAGGAGGTGAATTCCCCAGTGAAGAATAGGCAGCAGCAGAAACGGAAAGATGTGTCGACCCAAGTTTACAAGCATGTGGCTAACACCACACTGCTGCTCATTGATGGTGGAACTGAAACTGGTGGTGATGGCAATATCCTGGCCAGAACTGATACAGCATCAACAAGCCATGAAGAGGGAGAGGAATTTGTTAGGGAATCAAAGAAGAAGAAACCTACACCGGAAAATTCGGCAGAGACCGCTTCACGGTCCTGCCAGTCCCAATGAGTTGCATCAGCTGGAACTGCCGGGGGCTTGGGAACCCCAAGGCAGTTCGAGAACTTCGCAGTACTGTGAAGATTGAAGGCCCCGCTCTTCTCTTTGTCATGGAAACGAAAATAAGAGCTAAAAGAGTAGAGGATTTGCAGAGCAGTTTGGGTTTTGCTGGTAGTTTTTCCGTAGACAGTGCAGGCCTTAGTGGCAGCATTGGTATGTTTTGGTCCCGAGATGTGTCCGTTGAACTTAAGAATTACAGTCAACGTCATATCGATGTTTTGGTTACTAATAAGCTGCTGAATTCTCCACCTTGGAGATTCACGAGTTTCTATGGAGCACCGCGTGCTGAAGAAAGGCATCATAGCTGGCGGTTTTTGCGTTCGCTCCACGCTATTCCTCATGATGCATGGCTATGCATGGGGGATTTTAACGAGACCTTATACTCGAATGAACATTTTAGCCATGCTGCTCGTCCAGAGCGACAAATGCGAGCCTTCAGAGAGGTTACAAATGATATTTCCTTCCAGGATCTGGGTTGGTCAGGTACGGCCTACACATGGGATAATCGCCAGTCTGGAGTGGACAATGTAAAAGCAAGGCTGGACCGAGCCTTTGCTAATGAAAATTTCCGGCAACAGTTCCAATATATCAGGGTACAACATCTGTCTTCGGTGGAGTCCGACCACTGTTTTGTTGTTGCAGAAATCAAAGAAACTTTCAAGTCACGATCTAGGGCCAAGAAGCAGTTTAGGTATGGAAATGTCTGGCAAACTCATTCAGACTACGATCGGCTCGTCTCTGATACTTGGCGAGGAATCCAGTGTGGCTCTGGGCTACAAGGTATTGCCTCGGCGTTGGGGGAACTTCAAGCAACTCTGGAACCATGGGGACCCAAGGAGTTTGGGTGTTTGACGAGACGGGTCGGACAACTCCAGAAGAAACTTGACCGGCTACGTTCTCTGTCCATTGGTCGTGACCCATTGGAAGCGGAACAAAGCACGGTTAAGAAGCTAATGGAGGCACTGCACTAGGAGGAGGTGTGGTATCGACAGCGATCACGTGTACCTTGGCTCCGTGAAGGGGACCGTAACACGAAGTACTTTCAGGCGCAATCTAGACAGCGTAAGAGATTGAACAAAATTCAAGGGCTCAGACGATCTGATGGATCGGTCTGTGTGGATGAGAGCGAGGATAAGGAAGAAGTTCAACAGTTCTATCAGAACTTGTACCAGTCTGAAGGCTTTCATGATGCGAGCGAGTTATTAGATCATGTTCCTGTCAAGATCTCTGATGATATGAACATGGAGCTCACTAAACCCTACACTGCGCTTTTTCAAATGGCTCCATCAAAAGCTCCTGGCGTGGATGGGTTCACTGCGGGTTTTATCAACGGCATTGGGATCTTCTTGGTGGAGAAGTAACTAATGCAGTCCTGGAATTCCTAAATGGCGGGGAATTGACTTCTGGTTTGAATGACACCTCTATTGCCATAATCCCGAAGGTAAAACACCCCCAGTCCATTCCTCAGTACCGTCCTATTGCATTATGTCCTGTTTTGTATAATATTGCGAGCAAAGCAATTACCAACCGTCTGCGATGCATCATGGATGAGATTATCAGTGAGGAACAAAGCGCCTTTGTACCGGGTCGCCTTATTAGTGATAATGTGCTTGTGGCATACGAGAGTTAGATATGATGAAAGCTTATGACCGTTTCGAGTGGCACTACCTCGAAGCAATTCTGTCCAAGCTGGGTTTCAATATTGTCTTTGTCAGGTTGATCATGAAGTGTGTATCTTCAGTTCGCTTTTCGGTGTGAGTTGATGGTGAGCTTCTGCCATTCTTCACCCCTTCAAGGGGGATCCGTCAAGGCGACCCTGCCTCGCCATATCTGTTTCTAATATGTGCGGGAGGTTTTTCTTCCTTGTTGAAATTTTATAATGGAGGTACCTTAGACAGAGGTTTGAGAGTAAGCTATAAATCACCGTGGATCTCTCATCTGCTTTTTGCAGATGACAGCCTAATTTTCATTGATTCAAAAGATCATAGTGCTCTTAAACTTAATGAGATTTTGAGAATCTATGGTGATGCTTCCGGATAGCGAGTAAGTCGGGACAAAAGCTCTATTTTCTTCAGTACAAATACTCCTGATCCAGTGAAACAAGTTATGAAAGCAGCGTTGAATATCCAAGTGGAAGCGTTCAGTGAGAAATATTTAGGGCTGTCGACGGCTGTGGGTCGTATCACGAGTGGTACTTTCGATCATATCAGTGAAAGAACTCGTGGATATATGCAAGGGTGATTGGAAAAGCTGCTTGCATGTGCTGGTCGTGAGACTCTTATTAAGCCAACAGCTTAGGCTATTCCTACCTACCCGATCAGTACATTTCTGTTCACAAAAAAGGTGCGCAAGAGTCTGATATCTCCTATGACGAAATACTTTTGGAGCAGCTCTCTTGATAAAAAATCGATGCATTGGTTATCATGGAAGGAGATGACTAAACCAAAGTGCATGGGTGGAATGAGTTTTTGAGACCTACATTTGTTCAACCTTGCAATGCTGGGCAAACATGGATGGCGCTTCATGACTAATCCTAATTCCTTGTGTGCAAGGGTTTTGAAAGGGCGATACTTCCCGGATACAGATTTCATGCAAGCTTCGGTTCCCAAGTCCGCATCGGCTACTTGGAAGGCAATCATCGCGGGAAGAGAGGCCCTCAGTGTGGGGCTGATCGCACGGGTGGGAGATGAAGCACTATATCTGTGTGGCACCTAAAATGGATACCAGGTACTACCTCCATGACCCCGATCGCGAGACCACAGAATTCAAGCATCGAGAGAGTGTTTGATCTCATCGATTCTGAAAATTTGTCCTGGAGACAAGATGTTGTTAGGGAAACCTTCATTGCCCCTGATGCCGATGCCATTCTCAATATTCCTATTTGGCGGGGGGGGGGGGGGGGAGGTCTCCTTTGCTTGGGCTTTCAAAAAATCTGGCAACTACACTGTGAAGACGGCGTACCGCGCTCTCATGACTCAAAACGAGCGTCTGGCTCTAGAGGAAGGGACGGCTACCGAGACCTCAGGGAACGATCAACAGTTGTGGAAGGCCTTATGGAAGCTCAATGTTATTCCCAAAGTGCGAGTCTTTTGGTGGAGACTCCTCCGTGGCATTCTCCCAGATAAAAGTACTCTCAAATATCGTCATATTGCAGTCATAGATCGCTGCAAAGTGTGCATGGCTATGGGTGAGGATTTGAAGCATGCACTGATCCATGCTCGCCGTTTTTAGGAGGAGGCGTATGCGTAGTTCGGTCTCCGGCTCCCGCGACTCCACCCAGATTCATGGGCGCGCGATATCATTTGTGACCCAAGGTTTTCTGATAATGACTGTGCTAAAATCAAAACAATCATGTGGTCTATTTGGCACTCCCGAAACCGCATCAAGCATGGGAAAGAAGGACGTGATCCTACAGCCACTATTCGATCTACCAAGGAGGCTATTGCTCTCCTGGATCTTCCGCGCAAGGCAGCCGTGATTCTGCCAGGCTTCAGTTGGCGGCCACATGATGAGGGAGTGGTTAAGATCACCATGGATGGTGCGCTCAACTTTGAAGATGGTCGAGGCGGGCAGGAGGCGTCGCTCGCTCGGCCATTGCTCTACTGGGCTCGTGGTGCAAGCCGTATATGGGGATCTCGGATCCTCTCATCATTGAAGCTTTTTCTCTGCGAGATGGAGTTCGTTTTGCTGCCATAAGGGGACTCTCGCATGTGATCATGGAAGTGGATTGCCTGGAGCTGGTGATGCTCTGGAAAACCTGCCACAACTCTCGTTCAATTGTGGCCCCTATCTTGTTAGAAATAGGAGAGCTTAGCGATAATTTTTTTATTTGATGTTCAGCATGTAAACCGGTCAGCAAATCTACCAGCGTATCTTTGTGCAAAACATGCATGCACCTTGAATGTGACGGATTGCTGGCTGGAGGAAACCCCTAGCTTCCTTGTGACCAGTCTTTTAGCTGATTGTCCGGGGAATGCTTTTGTTTGAATAAAGCTCTCTGATTTGCCTGCAAAAAAAAGATAGGATTATCACCGTATTTGCATGCTCATGCCAAGTTCTAGAACCAGTTCAATGTATTTTTCAAGTTTAAACACTAAAGTGAACATTGGTGACAAGTTTAACCACCACTGGTGACATTACCTCAAATATAAACATACAAGGACTCCATAAGGACACGGCCAGAACTCATCCATAAAAATACACGGCCGACCACACCCAGCAGCCAAACACGCCCATCTTCAGTCTGGAAATCTATGACACCAAGCAACTCACGACTCAGCGACACGACCAGGAAAATTGAAGCCAACCAACTCTACGATGCCGTGACTCACGATGCCACCACCAGGACAGTTGAAGCCAACAGACTGGCGCAAGATGTTTGGACCTGGCGCTCTGCAAATATCGAAGCCAACCCAAATTATGAAGTGGCATGCAACTCGATTTCTACCTCTGCAAATATCAAAGCCAACCCAAATTATGAAGTGGCATGCAACTCGATTTCTACGTAAGTCACACTCAACCGTCTGAGTTTCCTTCTCACCTGAATCAACATGGTTAGTAATTATTATTATATGAACTCACTTTTGTCAGCTACAATCTTCATGTGCACATTATCAATCGACAACTACTTTTTCTATCCTTTTGAAGCAGTGTGTTTTAATCCTTTTCAAGTAAAAACGCCTGCGAATACAAGAAGCTGGGAGACTTCAACAAGAGACCAAAACTGGGATTTTTAAGCGAAAGTAACAAGAACATGGGATATAATCAATCCTACAACTGATGAACTTATGAGCCTTGATGTGATCTTGATGGATGAACAGGTTTATGCTATACATATTTAATGGTAGACTGTTCTATTGTTCCAAACACAATCGATAAGTGAGTCTTGATGTGATCTTAACAGATGATCAGGTTTATCCTATACAATTTTAAATGCAGATTATTCTATGGTTCAAACAATAGTGGATAAGTATATATTTTAGTTATTTTGATAGAGGACCAAACAACTCATGCTACCATACGTAAAAATCGGATAGATACTTATAGATCAAAGGATAACTGAGAAATCTATTTATCCATTTAGAAATATTAAGGTTGTGGAAGGCACAAAATATGGCCCACTGAACAATGATATTAGATTAATTTTTGCGTATAATACTAAGAGAAAGGAGGTGAAAGGATCAAAAGGATCATCGGAAGATTTTCCTAATTACTAGAGTTTGCTACCAAGGACATACTACAATAACAAGCATAAAAAGATAAACAAGGCTCAGGTATGTCATAGTTGTAAATCAGATTTTGGGCTAATCCATCATTCTAACTAGGTGGTAATTAATCACAAAATTAACAGATGTAGGATTATTGGATCTCAAAATTACTACTTTGAGTCTCATACCAAGGACATACTACAACAAGAAGCATATAAAGGTAAGCAATGCTCAGGTATGTTACAGTTAAAAATCAGATTTTGGTTTAATCAATCATTCTAACTATGGATAATTAATCACCAAAATGACAGATGTCATCAGACTACTTAACCAGATGAAGCATGTAGAAAAAAAACCGGTATATACCTGTGATATTGAATCTCTAATACCATAGTAAGTGCATGGTGTATACCAATGTCTTAAATTTTAATTATACTTCTTCCATTGTGGCCTGCATCAAATTTTTAGGCTTAACATTTTGGGCTGAAGCCAAAGTTATGATATGGGAATTTGTACTTATTATTTGAATGAATATGTAATCCAAAACCAAACTGTCTTACGGTGACCTAAACAATGGTGCAAACATTGAATGGTAAGTCCAATAATTTCAAAAACTAAAATACGTAATAGATTAATTGTTGATGGGTTTGTGCCTAAAGTCAAGAGGTAACACAAGAATACATACGGATCTAGACATAACCAAAATTCAATAACTTCTTCACAAGTATGAAACACTATCTATTCTGATCTACTAATAACACATTGAAGTAAAAGTCATACATACATTGCTTAACGATGAAGACTCAGATGCTCGATGTCTGTCATCTAACGAAACATTTATTCCTGGCTTGAGATGTTGTACCTGAACAAAAAAGCCAAGGAGGTAAAGGCGCATTTAATTCATTAAAATAAATAACGATTATCTTTTCTGTTTTTCCTCACTGATTTATCTTACAGTATGCCAAGCAGTTGATAGATGACAAAGTGGACACCATGTTGGAACAAGAAACGAAGAAGCAAGACATGCAAGCTAAAAGGGAGATTGATTTTCCCACCATACGCACTTTTAGATTTTTACGCATGTATTATTTTTAAATGCATTTCATTTTACAGTCACAGAATAATGATGGATAATTACAGCCTAGGAAAACAAAGAGACTATCCATAGATTAATGGATAAGTTGCTTATTAATTAAATAGTAAGGCAGACTAATGTACACACAAAGATTTAGGAAGAGTACTTGACATTGACCAGGATAAGAAGGAAACTTATTAGATAATAATAGTGCAAATGTTAACACTATCAAAAGCACGTCATATTGTAATTTTTGGAAGACACAAAATCTTGACAGCTATTGTCCTAGGTAATAAACACCTATACCTCATACAACCTTTTTAGTTTAATAAAACCATTAATAGATCTTCAATATCATCTGCACCACCAACACATATAAAAATCAAACCATTGCATGTCAATTAACATATATGAACCAAATTAAGGCCTTCTTGCTAGGACATGGTAACAACAAATAAAAGAATAGAACACTTTATAGTGGAGAGCCATGGATGAACGGGAAGACATAATATACAATTATACAGCAATATTGGTTCCTATGGGCACAAAAGGTTGCCGAATCCAGAAAGAAAAAAGGTGTACAGAAACCATAAATGTACTGCCCTGCAACATTTATAAAAGTGGCAGGAACCTTAATTCAGGCCTCAAAACTCTACCATTAGACAACAAGATTCAAGAAGCAAGATTCAAAACAATGGGTGTGTATACTTCAGATGCCTTGCATCCATGTGTTCACCATATACCATTGCCTCTGTGTGGTAATTAAGATGCAAGAATCCAGAAAGAAGACTAGCCCCACGAAAATTACTGAACTTTAGAACTTAAACTGCAACTAGGCACATGCATGTCTCACATCAAGCTGATGCTTTTGCTATTTGGCTGAGTAAAAGTGCATGTAAACCTCCTTTTTTACTGTGCATCACTAATTAGATGGAAGAATCGCTTGCTAGGTTGAGATCAACTTATTTTGATTTCTAGATCATTCCCCTTCACCAAAACTTATATGATTGCAGTAACACTTACATTTGGTAGGACTCCAGACAACACCAACAATGAACAGGACAACAAGTAAGAAGCTGCCCGCAGAAGCTGCTTCACATCCCTGCTCCGTGAGCTCCCTAGCTACCTCCGCGCCACCAACATCCAAAGCACCCGGCGATGGCAAGTATAAGCAGCACAACCCAAATTCTCCTTGGCAATCTCTGTGGCCATTTCTCCAGACTCGACGAGGTTGCCGAGATCCCTGCACTCACCCAGCCACATGCGCCACCACCCTATGGAAGCAAAACTCAGAGAAAAGAAACGGCGTGTAGATCTGGGATAACCTGGGTATTAATTTCCTGATGGCCAATGGTGACATCTTCCTTTGCCGGCGGCAAATCGGAAGAAATGGCAAACGAGGATGAGGACTCAGGAACCTGGTGGGGATCGTACGAGAGTAGGGGATGGTTCTTTCTTTTTAGAGAGAAAAGGGGATAGTTCTACTCTATGTAGATGACACGTACGGGACACAGGCTATTTTTTACTTAGAAAAGAAATTGTACAGAATGGCACATGTCGACTCTAATGGGCTTGCATAAAAACGTTGCGCTTCATACAGGGTCATCTAAAATTAGATACCTTTTTAGGGGCGGTACCTTTTTTTATCGAAAATACTAACGCCCACATGTATGGCAGTTTTACAACTCGCCCACACGCGTGGATCACTGTCCAGTCGAGTTTGCACGAATCTTGACACATTGAGGCGGATTTTGCATGCCACGTAGGACGGGGCTGGTGTGTCGGCGTTGGAGAGTTCGCCCACACGCCCCGCAGCATGCGGTTTGCCAGTTACGCTGTATGGACGAACTAGTTTCTGCCCACACAGCCACCACCTAGTCCACGCGCGTGTGGGCGAACTGCTTTTCGCCCACACGACACTCGTACGTTCTTGGATGGCAACTGCAGTTACACGTACATGGCAACTAGGTAAACACATATGGCAACTATGGTTCGTTGCTAGACGGCAACTGCACTTGCGCGTACGTGGCAACCGGATAAACACACATGGCAACTGTGATTAACCATACATGGCAACTATGGTTGGACCACACGTAGCAACTAGGTAAACACACATGGCAACTACTGTTTCACCATATGTGGCAAGTAGTTAATCACACACGGCAACTATGGTTTGATTACACGCAGCAACTACCATAAAATAGACATGGCAACTATAGTTAACCAAAACAGATAGAGTTGCCATGCTTTTACAACTACATTTGCCATCCCGGATAACTACATCTGCCATTCCGGATGGCAACTAAATCGTCATCCTGCAGGGTACCTAACGTAGTTGCGGCAGGAGGTGTGGGCATTTTTGCTTCGTGCCACACCCGCGGGATGGAGATGGGTTGTACTTGTTAGGCGTGTGGGACGAAGTAGCTGCGCCCACACGTGTGGGCAATTTTAATGTTCGCCCACACACAGCCCATGTTGGTTGCCTTCTGCTCACGCCATACACGATGTGTGGACCGATGTCTAGTATGCCACACATGTAGGCATTATCGGCGTCCTTTTTTATTACTTCTCTATATCAAATACACGGATCCACCGTTCAAATGAAAAGAAAATCAAATACACAGGTCCTAGAAAGCGTAAGAACCCATAGAAATATGCTCTTAAATAGTTGTAACATACACAACGTTGACCAAACACCCAATGACTAGGGATCAAAACCCAGGTACAATTAAAAAAACATGTATCCGTGTGTAAGGATGTGTGTATGTACATATTTATGAGTTTATGCATCGGTGCTGTCTAAAAAAACAAAGCGTTTAGATTTTTCTTTCAACCATAGATAATCAAGAAACATTTACATTGCATGAAAAACTATAAAATTAAACATACTTGCCGGAGTTCAGATTAGAAGATAAATACTTTTAGTATTTTGAAACCATTACTCAACGATTCAAAAGAAAGGATATTTAGTGAGAAAAGTACAAAAAATGGCACGACAAAATAAAATAAGAGGATACTGAAAACATACAAAGATGAATAAACAATAATATACCCACCGGGGATCAAACCCCAGATTTGACGCTTTGGTGTCTCATAAAAGGCGAAATATTTATTTAGTCGGAGGGGATAAATAAACAATAATATAAACCTCCATCCCACTAGGGATCAAACCCCAGGTTTGACGGTTTGGTGTCTCATAAAAGATGGAATGTTCAGTGGGAGAAGATGTTCCCGTCAAATGCGAGGCACCTGG
This sequence comes from Triticum aestivum, assembly GCF_018294505.1. NCBI lineage: Eukaryota > Viridiplantae > Streptophyta > Magnoliopsida > Poales > Poaceae > Triticum > Triticum aestivum. Next base: position 389,103,877 of record NC_057799.1, on the reverse strand, counting down.
GTGACTTCTTCAATCTCAAGATCTAATCCGACAGCTCAGTCTCTTGGAGGTGCTCATAGGGTAGGATGTGCGTGTTTGCATTTATAGGGATGACTATATGTATGTGTTTATGAGCGTCTGCATCTATACTGTGTTGTGTATGTATCTATAAAAAGACATTTAATTCTTTTTAACCGTACGTAATCAACAAAGATTTTGCATCGCTTGAAAATCTATAGTATTTAACATACTTGCCGCCTTTTCCCATCCGCACCCCCCGCGCGCACACACACTTGCCGAAGTTCAGATTTGAAGGTAAATACTTTTAGTATTTTGAAATCGTTACATTCAAAAGCAATGATATTTGGTGAAAAAAGAAAGTGCATAAAATGGCACGGCAAAATAAAATAAGAGGATACTAAAAAAACAAGAACATACGAAGGTGAATAAACAATATAATAATATAAACTTTCTTGAAATGTATGTTCAATTCTCTAAATTTAAATAGCAAAAGGCAGATCAACTACTCTGAATTGAATATTAGAGAATACACTAAAAATATTCTAGCCGCGCAATTGCGCGGGTGCACCGCTAGTTCAATATAAATACGTATCCGGTTTGTGACTTAGAGTTATCCGGATCAGTGTCAAAGCTTACATCGACGTAACCATTTACGACGAACTCTTTGTCACCTCCATAAACGAGAAACATATCCTTAGTCCTTTTCAGGTATTTCAGGATGTTCTTGACCGCTGTCCAGTGATCCACTTCTGGATTACTTTGGTACCTCCCTGCTAAACTAATAGCAAGGCACACATCAATTCTGGTACACAGCATTACATACATGATAGAACCTATGGCTGAAGCATAGAGAATGACTTTTATTTTCTCTCTATCTTCTGCAGTGGTTGGGCATTGAGTCCGACTCAACTTCACACCTTGTAACACAGGCAAGAAACCTTTCTTTGACTCGTCCATTTTGAACTTCTTCAAAACTTTATCAAGGTATGTGCTTTGTGAAAGTCCAATTAAGCGTTTCGATCTATCTCTATAGATCTTGATGCCCAATATATAAGCAGCTTCACCGAGGTCTTTCATTGAAAAAATTCTTATTCAAGTATCATTTTATGCTATCCAGAAATTATGTATTATTTCCAATCAACAATATGTCATCCACATATAATATTAGAAATGCTACAGAGCTCCCACTCATTTTCTTGTAAATACAGGCTTCTCCAAAAGTCTGTATAAAACCATATACTTTGATCACACTATCAAAGCGTATATTCCAACTCCGAGAGGCTTGCACCAGTCCATAAATGGATCGCTGGAGCTTGCACACTTTGTTAGCATCTTTTGGGTCGACAAAACCTTCTGGTTGCATCATATACAACTCTTCTTTAAGATATCCATTAAGGAATGCAGTTTTGACATCCATTTGCCAAATTTCATAATCATGAAATGCGGCAATTGCTACATGATTCGGACAGACTTAAGCATCGCTACGGGTGAGAACGTCTCATCATAGTCAACTCGTTGAACTTGTCGAAAACCTTTCGCAACAAGTCGAGTTTTGTAAACAGTAACATTACTGTCAGCGTCAGTCTTCTTCTTGAAGATCCATTTATTCTCTATGGCTTGCCGATGATACGTCTCCAACGTATCTATAATTTTTTATCGTTACATGCTATTATATTATCTGTTTTGCATGTTTAATGGGCTTTTATATGCTCTTTTATATTATTTTTGGGACTAACCTATTAACCGCTGGCCCAGTGCCAGTTGTTGTTTTTTTGCCTATTTCAGTGTTTCGCAGAAAAGGAATATCAAACGGAATCCAAACGAACGAAACCTTCGCGAGGATCTTTCTTGGAACAAACGCAATCCAGGAGACTTGGAGTGGAAGTCAGAGACGCAACAATGTGGCCACGAGGCAGGAGGGCGCGCCCAGGGGGGTAGGCGCGCCCCCCTCCCTCGTGGGCCCCTCGTAGCTCCACCGACGTACTTAGTTCTCCTATATATACCCTTGTACCCTAAAAACATCCAGGAGAGCTACGAAACCACTTTTCCACCGCCGCAACCTTCTGTACCCGTGAGATCCCATCTGGGGCCTTTTCCGGCGATCTACCGGAGGCGGATTCGATCACGGAGGGCTTCTACATCAACACCATAGCCTCTCCGATGATGTGTGAGTAGTTTACCACAGACCTTTGGGTCCATAGTTATTAGCTAGATGGCTTCTTATCTCTCTTTGGTTCTCAATACAAAGTTCTCCTCGATGTTCTTGGAGATCTATTCGATGTAATATTCTTTTGTGGTGTGTTTGCTGAGATCGGATGAATTGTGGGTTTATGATCAAGATTATCTATGAACAATATTTGGTTCTTCTCTGAATTCTTATATGCATGATTTGATATCTTTGCAAGTCTCTTCGAATTATCAGTATAGTTTGGCCTACTAGATTGATCTTTCTTGCAATGGGAGAAGTGCTTAGCTTTGGGTTCAATATTGCGGTGTCCTTTTCCTAGTGACAGTAGGGGCAGCAAGGCACGTATTGTATTGTTGCCATCGAGGATAAAAAGATGGGGTTTATATCATATTGCTTGAGTTTATCCCTCTACATCATGTCATCTTGCCTAATGTGTTACTATGTTCTTATGAACTTAATACTCTAGATGCATGCTGGATAGCGGTCGATGTGTGGAGTAATAGTAGTAGATGCAGAATCATTTCGGTCTACTTGACACGGACGTGATGCCTATATTCATGATCATGCCTAGATATTCTCATAACTATGCGCTTTTCTATCAATTGCTCGGCAGTAATTTGTTCACCCACCGTAATATATGCTATCTGAGAGAAGCCACTAGTGAAACCTATGGCCCCCGAGTCTACTTTACATCATATAAGTTTCCGATCTATAATTCTAGTTTACTATTTATTTTGCAATATTTATTTTCCAATATATACAACAAAAATACAAAAAATATTTATCTAATTATCTTTATCAGATCTCACTTTTGCAAGTGGCTGTGAAGGGATTGGCAACCCCTTTATCGCGTTGGTTGCAAGGTTCTTGATTGTTTGTGCAGGTACTAGGCGACTTGCGAGTAGTCTCCTACTGGATTGATACCTTGGTTCTGAAAAACTGAGGGAAATACTTACGCTACTTTGCTGCATCACCCTTTCCTCTTCAAGGGAAAACCAACGCATGCTCAAGAGGTAGCAAGAAGGATTTCTGGCGCCGTTGCGGGGGAGATTTACGCCAAGTTAAGATTTGATCTCCCGTCAACTTGCCAATTTCTGGCGCCGTTGCTGGGGAGATCTATGCTCAAGTCAAGACATACCAAGTACCCATCACAAACTCTTCTCCCTCGCATTACATTATTTGCCATTCGCCTCTCGTTTTCCTCTCTCCCACTTCTAAAACGATTTTCAAAAACCTTTGCCTTTTCTTCGCCTCTTTTCCGTTCGCCTCTTTTCACTTGCTTCTTGTGTGCATGTATGTTGGATTGATTGTTAGTCACGATGGCTCAAGATAATACTAAATTATGTGAATTTTCCAATACCAACAACAATGATTTTATTAGCACTCCGATTGCTCCTATTACCGATGCTGAATCTTGTGAAATTAATGCTGCTTTGTTGAATCTTGTCATGAAAGATCAATTTTCTGGCCTTCCTAGTGAAGATGCCGCTACCCATCTAAACAACTTTGTTGATTTGTGTGATATACAAAAGAAGAAAGATGTGGATAATGATATTGCTAAATTGAAGCTATTTCCGTTTTCGCTTAGAGATCGTGCTAAAACTTGGTTTTCTTCTTTGCCTAAGAATAGTATTGATTTCATGGAATAAGTGCAAAGATGCTTTTATCTCTAAGTATTTTCCTCCCGCTAAGATCATATCTCTTAGAAACGATATTATGAATTTTAAGCAACTTGATCATGAGCATGTTGCACAAGCTTGGGAGAGGATGAAATTAATGATACGTAATTGCCCTACACATGGTTTGAATCTATGGATGATTATACAAAAAAATTATGCCATATTGAATTTTGCTTCTAGAAATCTTTTAGATTCGGCCGCGGGAGGCACTTTTATGGAAATCACTTTAGGAGAAGCTACTAAACTCCTAGATATTATTATGGTTAATTATTTTCAATGGCATACCGAAAGATCCACTAGTAAAAAGGTTCATGTGATAGAAGAGATTAATGTTTTGAGTGGAAATATGGATGAACTTATGAAATTGTTTGCTAATAAGAGTGTTTCTTCTGATCCTAATGATATGCCTTTGTCCACTTTGATTGAGAATAATAATGAATCTATAGATGTGAATTTTGTTGGTAGGAACAACTTTGGTAATAACGCGTATAGAGGAAACTTTAATTCTAGGCCGTTCCCTAGTAATTCCTCTAATAATTATGGTAATTCCTACAACAACTCTTATGGAAATTTTAATAAGATTCCCTCTGATTTTGAGACTAGTGTTAAATAATTTATGAATTCACAAAAGAATTTCAACGCTTTGCTTGAAGAAAAATTGCCTAAGATTGACGAGTTGACTAGGAACGTGGATAGAATTTCTCTTGATGTTGATTCTTTGAAACTTAGATCTATTCCACCTAAGCATGATATCAATGAGTCTCTCAAAGCCATGAGAATTTCCATTGATGAGTGCAAAGAAAGAACAGCTAGGATGTGTGCTAAAAAAGATTGCTTTGTGAAAGCGTGTTCTTCTAGTTTTCATGATAATAATGATGAAGATCTATAAGTGATTGATGTGTCTCCTATTAAATATTTGTTTTCCAATATGAATCTTTATAAATATGGGACTGGAGATGAGTCAACTTTAGTTAAAAGGCGTCCCAATGATTAAGAGTTTTTAGATCTTGATGCTAAAATTAATACAAGTGGGATTGAAGAGGTCAAAACTTTACATAGCAATGAACCCACTATTTTGGATTTCAAGGAATTTAATTATGATAATTGCTCTTTGATAGATTTTATTTCCTTGTTGCAATCCGTGTTAAATTCTCCTCATGCTTATGATCAAAATAAGGCCTTTACTAAACATATCGTTGATGCTTTAATGCAATCTTATGAAGAAAAGCTTGAATTAGAAGTTTCTATCCCTAGAAAACTTTTTGATGAGTGGGAACCTACTATTAAAATTAAGATTAAATATCATTAATGCTATGCTTTATGATTTGGGTGCTAGTGTTTCCATGATTCCAAAAACTTTGTGTGATGTGTTAGGTTTCCGTGAATTTGATGATTGTTCTTTAAATTTGCACCTAGCGAATTCCACCATTAAGAAACCTATGGGAAGGATTAATGATGTTCTTATTGTTGCAAATAGGAATTATGTACCCATAGATTTCATTGTTCTTGATATAGATTGCAATCCTACATGTCCTATTATTCTTGGTAGACATTTCCTTAGAACGATTGGTGCAATTATTGACATGAAAGAAGGAAATATTAGATTTCAATTTCCGTTAAGGAAAGGCATGGAACAATTTCCTAGAAAGAAAATTAAATTACCTTATGAATCTATTATGAGAGCCACATATAGATTGCATACCAAAGATGACAATACCTAGATCTATTCTTGTCTTTATGCCTAGCTAGGGGCGTTAAACGATAGTGCTTGTTGGGAGGCAACCCAATTTTTTTATTTCCTGTTTAGTAATAAATAATTCATCTAGCCTCTGTTTAGATGTGGTTTTATGTTTTAGTTAGTGTTTGTGCCAAGTAGAAACTTTGGGAAGACTTGAGTGAAGTCTTTGTAATCTTGCTGTAAAAAACAGAAACTTTTGCGCTCACGAGATTAGATGCCATTTCTTTACTGAAGAGTGATTTTAGGTTGATTCTTTTTTAAGCTGATTATTAGACAAATTCCTCACGTCCACCAGTTTATTTCAGAATTTTTGGAGTTCCAGAAGTATTTATTTGATACAGATTACTACAGACTGTTCTGTTTTTGACAGATTCTATTTTTCGTGTGTTGTTTGCTTATTTTGATGAATCTATGGCTAGTATCGAGGGGTATGAACCATAGAGAAGTTGGAATATAGTAGGTTTAACACCAATATAAATAAAGAATGAGTTCATTACAGTACCTTAAAGTGGTGGTTTGTTTTCTTATACTAACGGAGCTCACGAGTTTTTCTGTTTAAGTTTTGTGTTGTGAAGTTTTCAAGTTTTTGGGTAAATATTTGATGGATTTTGGAATAAGGAGTGGCAAGATCCTAAGCTTGGGGATGCCCAAGGCACCCCAAGGTAAAATTCAAGGACAACCAAAAGCCTAATCTTGGGGATGCCCCGGAAGGCATCCCCTCTTTCGTCTTCGTCTATCGGTAACTTTACTTGAGGCTGTATTTTTATTCACCACATGATATGTGTTTTGCTTGGAGCGTCTTGTATGTTTTGAGTCTTTTCTTTTTAGTTTACCACAATCATCCTTGCTGTACACACCTTTTGGGAGAGACACACATGAAGTGGAATTTATTAGAATACTCGATGTGCTTCGCTTATATCTTTTGAGCTAGATAACTTTGCTCTAGTGCTTCACTTATATCTTTTTAGAGCACGGTGGTGGTTTTATTTTATAGAAATTATTGATCTCTCATGCTTCACTTATATTATTTTGAAAGTCTTTTAGAACAGCATGGTAATTTTCTTTGGCTATAAAATTAGTCCTAATATGATAGGCATCCAAGATGGGTATAATAAAAACATTCATATAGAGTGCATTAAACACTATGAGAAGTTTGATACTTGATAATCGTTTTGAGATATAAAGATGGTGATATTAGAGTCGTGCTAGTTGAGTAATTGTGAAATTGAGAAATACTTGTGTTGAGGTTTGCAAGTCCCGTAGCATGCACGTATGGTAACCGTTGTGTGACAAATTTGAAGCATGAGGTGTTCTTTGATTGCCTTCCTTATGAGTGGCGGCCGGGGACGGGCGATGGTCTTTTCCTACCAATCTATCCCCCTAGGAGCATGCGCGTAGTGCTTGGTTTTGATGACTTGTAGATTTTTGCAATAAGTATGTGTGTTCTTTATGACTAATGTTGAGTCCATGGATTATGCACACTCTCACCCTTCCATCATTGCTAGCCTCTTCGATACCGTGCATTGCCCTTTCTCACCTCGAGAGTTGGTGCAAACTATGCCGTTGCATCCAAACCCCGTGATATGATATGCTCTATCACACATAAGCCTCCTTATATCTTCCTGAAAACAGCCACCATACCTACCTATTATGGCATTTCCATAGCCATTCCGAGATATATTGCCATGCAACTTTCCACCGCTCCGTTTATTATGACACGCTTCATCATTCTCATATTGCCTTGCATGATCATGTAGTTGACATCGTATTTGTGGCAAAGCCACCGTTCATATTTTTTATATATACGTGTCACTCTTGATTCATCGCACATCCCGGTACACCGCCGGAGGCATCTACATAGAGTCATATTTTGTTTTAAGTATCGAGTTGTAATTCTTGAGTTGTAAGTAAATAAAAGTGTGATGATCTTCATTATTAGGGCATTGTCCCATGTGAGGAAAGGATGATGGAGACTATGATTCCCCCACAAGTTGGGATGAGACTCTGGACGAAAAATAATAAAAAAGAGGCCATAAAAAAAAGAGAAGGCCCAAACAAAAAAAATGAGAGAAAAAGAGAGAAGGGGCAATGTTACTATCCTTTTTCCACACTCGTGCTTCAAAGTAGCACCATGATCTTCATGATAGAGAGTCTCTTATTTTGTCACTTTCATATACTAGTGGGAATTTTTCATTATAGAACTTGGCTTGTATATTCCAATGATGGGCTTCCTCAAAAATGCCCTAGGTCTTCGTGAGCAAGCGAGTTGGATGCACACCCACTTAGTTTCTTTTGTTGAGCTTTCATACATTTATAGCTCTAGTGCATCCGTTGCATGGCAATCCCTACTCCTCGCATTGACATCAATTGATGGGCATCTCCATAGCCCGTTGATTAGCCGCGTCGATGTGAAACTTTGTCCTTTTTTTGTCTTCTCCACACAACCTCCATCATCATATTCTATTCCACCCATAGTGCTATGTCCATGGCTCGCGCTCATATATTGCGTGAAAGTTGAAAAAGCTTGAGAATGCTAAAGTATGAAACAATTGCTTGGCTTGTCATCGGGGTTGTGCATGGTGTGACGAAAATGAAGCATGGCCAAACTATATGATTTTGTAGGGATGAGCTTTCTTTGGCTATGTTATTTTGAGGAGACATAATTGCTTGGTTAGTATGCTTGAAGTATTATTATTTTTATGTCAATATTAAACTTTTGTCTTGAATCTTTTGGATCTAAACATTCATGCCACAATAAAGGAAATTACATTCAAAATTATGTCACGTAGCATTCCACATCAAAAATTCTGTTTTTATCATTTACCTACTCGAGGACGAGCAGGAATTAAGCTTGGGGATGCTGATACGTCTCCAACATATCTATAATTTTTTTATCGTTCCATGCTATTATATTATCTGTTTTGGATGTTTAATGGGCTTTTATATGCTCTTTTATATTATTTTTGAGACTAACCTATTAACCGGAGGCCCAGTGCCAGTTGCTGTTTTTTTTGCCTATTTCAGTATTTCGCAGAAAAGGAATATCAAACGGAATCCAAACGGAACGAAACCTTCGCGAGGATCTTTCTTGGAACAAACGCATCCAGGAGACTTGGAGTGGAAGTCAGAGACGCAACAAGGCAGCCACGAGTCAGGAGGGCGCGCCCAGTGGGGTAGGCGCGCCCCCACCCTCGTAGGCCCCTCGTAGCTCCACCGACGTACTTCTTTCGCCTATATATACCCTTGTACCCTAAAAACATCCAGGAGAGCCACGAAACCACTTTTCCACCGCCACAACCTTCTGTACCCGTGAGATCCCATCTGGGGCCTTTTCCGGCGATCTGCAAGAGGGAGATTCGATCACGGAGGGCTTCTACATCAACACCATAGCCTCTCCGATGATGTGTGAGTAGTTTACCACAGACCTTTGGGTCCATAGTTATTAGCTAGATGGCTTCTTATCTCTCTTTGGTTCTCAATACAAAGTTCTCCTTGATGTTCTTGGAGATCTATTCGATGTAATATTCTTTTGCGGTGTGTTTGCCGAGATCCGATGAATTGTGGGTTTATGATCAAGATTATCTATGAATAATATTTGGTTCTTCTCTGAATTCTTATATGCATGATTTGATATCTTTGCAAGTCTCTTTGAATTATCTGTTTAGTTTGGCCTACTAGATTGATCTTTCTTGCAATGGGAGAAGTGCTTAGCTTTGGGTTCAATCTTGCGGTGTCCTTTCCCAGTGACAGTAGGGGCAGGAAGGCACGTATTGTATTGTTTCCATCGAGGATAAAAAGATGGGGTTTATATCATATTGCTTGAGTTTATCCCTCTACATCATGTCATCTTGCCTAATGCTTTACTCTGTTCTTATGAACTTAATACTCTAGATGCATGCTGGATAGCGGTCGATGTGTGGAGTAATAGTAGTAGATGCAAAATCATTTCGGTCTACTTGACACAGACGTGATGCCTATATTCATGATCATGCCTAGATATTCTCATAACTATGCGCTTTTCTATCCATTGCTCGGCAGTAATTTGTTCACCCACCGTAATATATGCTATCGGAGAGAAGCCACTAGTGAAACCTATGGCCCCCGGGTCTACTTTACATCATATAAGTTTCCGATCTATAATTCTAGTTTACTATTTATTTTGCAATCTCTATTTTCCAATCTATACAACAAAAATACCAAAAATAATTATCTTGTTATCTTTATCAGATCTCACTTTTGCAAGTGGCCGTGAAGGGATTGACAACCCCTTTATCGCGTTGGTTGCATGTTTCTTTATTGTTTGTGCAGGTACTAGGCGACTTGCGAGTAGTCTCCTACTGGATCGATACCTTGGTTCTCTAAAACTAAGGGAAATACTTACGCTACTTTGTTGCATCACCCTTTCCTCTTAAAGGGAAAACCAACGCATGCTCAAGAGGTAGCAGCCGATCATCGGCCAAGTCAACCAAAGTCCACACTTTGTTCTCATACATGGATACCATCTCAGCTTTCACGGCCTCAAGCCATTTCCCGGAATCTGGGCTCATCATCGCTTCCTCATAGTTCGTAGGTTCGTCATTGTCAAGTGACATGACCTCCAGAACTGGATTATCGTACCACTCTGGTGCGGATCGTACTCTGGTTGACCTACGAGCTTCAGTAGTAACTTGATCTGAAGTTTCATGATCATCATCATTAGCTTCCTCACTAACTGGTGTAGGAATCACTGGAACTGATTTCTTTGATGAACTACTTTCCAATAAGGGAGAAGGTACAATTACCTAGTCAAGTTCTACTTTCCTCCCACTCACTTCTTTCGAGAGAAACTCCTTCTCTAGAAAGGATCCATTCTTAGCAACAAATATCTTGCCCGCGGATCTGTGATAGAAGTTGTACCCAACTGTCTCCTTTGGGTATCCTATGAAGACACATTTCTCCGATTTGGGGTCGAGCTTATCAGGTTGAAGCTTTTTCACATAAGCATTGCAGCCCCAAACTATAAGAAACGACAGCTTAGGTTTCTTGCCAAACCACAGTTCATATGGTGTGGTCTCAACGGATTTAGATGGTGCCCTATTTAACGTGAATGCAGTCGACTCTAAAGCATAACCCCAAAACAATAGCGGTAAATCAGTAAGAGACATCATAAATCGCACCATATCTAATAAAGTACGGTTACAACGTTTGGACACACCATTACGTTGTGGTGTTCCAGGTGGCGTGAGTTGCGAAACTATTCCACATTGTTTCAAATGAAGACCAAACTCATAACTCAACTATTCACCTCCACGATCAGATCGCAGAAACTTTATTTTCTTGTTATGATGATTTTCCACTTCACTCTAAAATTCTTTGAACTTTTCAAATGTTTCAGACTTATGTTTCATCAAGTAGATATACCCATATTTGCTCAAATCATCTGTGAAGGTCAGAAAATAACGATACCCGCCGCGAGCCTCAACACTCATTGGACCGCATACATCAGTATGTATTATTTCCAACAAGTCTGTTGCTCGCTCCATTGTTCCGAAGAACGGAGTCTTAGTCATCTTGCCCATGAGGCATGGTTCGCAAGCATCAAGTGATTCATAATCAAGTGATTCGAAAAGCCCATCAGCATGGAGTTTCTTCATGCGCTTTACACCAATATGACCTAAACGGTAGTGCCACAAATAAGTTGCACTATCATTATTAACTTTGCATGTTTTGGCTTCAATATTATGAATATGTGTATCACTACAATCGAGATTCAACAAAAATAGACCACTCATCAAGGGTGCATGACCATAAAAGATATTACTCATATAAATAGAACAACCATTATTCTCTGATTTAAATGAATAACCGTATCGCATCAAACAAGATCCAAATATAATGTTCATGCTTAACGCTGGCACCAAATAACAATTATTCAGGTCTAAAACTAATCCCGAAGGTAGATGTAGAGGTAGCGTGCCAACCGCGATCACATCGACTTTGGAACCATTTCCTACGCGCATCGTCACCTCGTCCTTAGCCAATATTCGTTTAATCCATAGCCCATGTTTTGAGTTGCAAATGTGAGCAACAGAACCAGTATCAAATACCCAGGCGCTACTACGAGCATTAGTAAGGTACACATCAATAACATGTATATCAAATATACCTTTCACTTTGCCATCCTTCTTATCCGCCAAATACTTTGGGCAGTTCCGCTTCCAGTGACCAGTCCCTTTGCAAGAGAAGCACTCAGGCTTAGGTCCAAACTTGGGCTTCTTCACTTGGGCAGCAACTTTCTTGTCGTTCTTCTTGAAGTTCCCCTTCTTCCCTTTGCCCCTTTTCTTGAAACTAGTGGTCTTGTTAACCATCAACACTTGATGCTCCTTCTTGATTTCTACATCCGCAGCCTTTAGCATTGCGAAGAGCTCGGGAATTGTCTTATCCATTCCTTGCATATTATAGTTCATCACGAAGCTTTTGTAGCTTGGTGGTAGTGATTGAGAAACTCTGTCAACGACACTATCATCAGGAAGATTAACTCCCAGTTGAGTCAAGTGGTTATGGTACCCAAACATTCTGAGTATATGTTCACTGACAGAATTATTCTCCTCCATCTTGCAGCTATAGAACTTACTGGAGACTTCATATCTCTCAATTCAGGCATTTTCTTGAAATATTAACTTCAACTCTTGAAATATGTTCAAAACGTCGTTGAAGTCATGATTCTATGCCGTAAAGCATGGCACACTAAACTATCGAGTAGTCGTCAGCTTTGCTCTGCCAGACGTTCATAACGTCCGGGGTTGCTCCTGCAGCGGGTCTTGCACCTAGCGGTGCTTCCAGGACGTAATTCTTCTGTGCAGCAATGAGGATAATCCTCAAGTTACGGACTCTATCCGTGTAGTTGCTACCATCATCTTTCAACTTAGCTTTCTCTAGGAACGAATTCAAATTCAAAGGAACGGTAGCACGGGCCATTGATCTACAACAACATAGACATGCAAAAACTATCATGTACTAATTTCATGATAAATTAAAGTTCAATTAATCATATTACTTAAGAACTCCCACTTAGATAGACATCCCTCTAGTCATCTAAATGATCACGTGATCCATATCAACTAAACCATGTCCGATCATCACGTGAGATGGAGTAGTTTTCAATGGTGAACATCACTATGTTGATCATATCTACTATATGATTCACGTTCGACCTTTCGGTCTCAGTGTTCCGAGGCCATATCTGCATATGCTAGGCTCGTCAAGTTTAACCCGAGTATTCTGCACGTGCAAAACTGGCTTGCACCCGTTGTATATGAACGTAGAGCTTATCACACCCGATCATCACGTGGTGTCTCGGCACGACGAACTGTAGCAACGGTGCATACTCAGGGAGAACACTTATACCTTGAAATTTAGTGAGGGCTCATCTTATAATGCTACCGCCGTACTAAGAAAAATAAGATGCATAAAGGATAAACATCACATGCAATCAAAATATGTGACATGATATGGCCATCATCATCTTGTGCCTTTGATCTCCATCTCCAAAGCACCGTCATGATCTCCATCATCACCGGCTTGACACCTTGATCTCCATCGTAGCATCGTTGTCGTCTCGCCAACTATTACTTCCACGACTATCACTGCCGCTTAGTGATAAAGTAAAGCAATTACATGGTGATTGCATTTCATACAATAAAGCGACAACCATAAGGCTCATGCTAGTTGCCGATAACTTTTACAAAACATGATCATCTCATACAACAATTTATATCTCATCACGTCTTGACCATATCACCTCACAACATGCCTTGCAAAAACAAGTTAGACGTCCTCTACTTTGTTGTTGCAAGTTTTACGTGGCTACTATGGGCTTCTAGCAAGAACCGTTCTTACCTACGCATCAAAACCACAATGATTTTTCGTCAAGTGTGTTGTTTTAACCTTCAACAAGGACCGATCGTAGTCAAACTCGATTCAACTAAAGTTGGAGAAACAGACACCCGCATGCCACCTGTGTGCGAAGCACGTCGATAGAACCAGTCTCATGAACGCGGTCATGTAATGTCGGTCCGGGCCGCTTCATCCAACAATACCATCGAATCAAAGTAAGACGTTGGTGCTAAGCAGTATGACTATTATCGCCCACAACTCTTTGTGTTATAACATCTACGCATAAACCTGGCTCGGATGCCACTATTGGGGAACGCAGTATTTCAAAAAATTTACCTACGATCACGCAAGATCTATCTAGGACATGCATAGCAATGAGATGGGAGAGTGTGTCCACGTACCCTCGTAGACCGAAAGCGGAAGCGTTTAGTAATGCGGTTAATGTAGTCGAACATCTTCATGATCCAACCGATCCATGTACCGAACGTATGACACCTCCGTGTTCAGCACACGTTCAGCATGATGACGTCCGTCGAGCTCTTAATTCAGTTGAGGACGAGGGAGTGTTCCGTCAGCACGACGGCGTGGCGACGGTGATGATGAAGTTACCGGCGCAGGGCTTTGCCTAAGCACTACGACGATATGACCGAGGTGGTAAACTGTGGAGGGGGGCACCGCACATGGCTAAGAGATTGTCTGTTGTGCTTTGGGGTGACCCCTGCCCCTGTATATAAAGGAGGGAGGAGGACGTCGGCGGCCAGGGAGGAGGCGCGCCAGGGGGAGTCCTACTAGGACTACAAACCTAGTAGGAATCGCCCCCCCTTTCCTAATCCAAGAGGGGGAAGGAGGGAAGGAGAGGGAGAGGGGAAGGAAGGGGGGCGTTGTCCCCGCCCCTTAGTCCAATTCGGACTTCCCTTGGGGTGGGGGCATGCCACCTTGTGGCCTTCCCCCTCCTTTTCCCTTATGGCCCATTAAGGCCCATAACTTCTCGGGGGGTTCCGGTAACCCCTAGGTTCCCCGATAAATATCCAAAATGTCCCAAAACCATTCCGGTGTCCGAATACCTTCCTCCAATATATCAATCTTTACCTCTCAACCATTTCAAGACTCCTCGTCATGTCCGTGATCTCATCCGGGACTCCGAACAATCTTCGGTCATCAAATCACATAACTCATAATACAAATCATCATCGAACATTAAGCGTGCGGACCCTACGGGTTCCAGAACTATGTAGACATGATCGAGACACATCTCCGGTCAATAACCAATAGCGGAACCTGGATGCTCATATTGGCCCCTACATATTCTCCGAAGATCTTTATCGGTCAAACCGCATAACAACATACGTTATTCCCTTTGTCATCGGTTTGTTACTTGCCCGAGATTCGATCGCCGGTATCCTCATACCTAGTTCAATCTCGTCACTGGCAAGTATCTTTACTCGTTCCGTAATGCATCATCCCGTAACTAACTCATTAGTCACATTGCTTTCAAGGCTTATAGTGATGTGCATTACCGAGAGGGCCCAGAGATACCTCTCCGATACACGGAGTGACAAATCCTAATCTCGATCTATGCCAACTCAACAAACACCATCGGAGACACCTGTAGAGCATCTTTATAATCACCCAATTATGTTGTGACTTTTGATAGCACACAAAGTGTTCCTCCGGTATTCGGGATTTGCATAATCTCATAGTCAGAGGAGTATGTATAAGTCATGAAGAAAGCAATAGCAATAAAACTAAACGATCATAATGCTAAGCTAACGGATGGGTCTTGTCCATCACATCATTCTCTAATGATGTGATCCCATTCATCAAATGACAACACATGTCCATGGTCGGGAAACTTAACCATCTTTGATTAACGAGCTAGTCAAGTAGAGGCATACTAGGGACACTCTGTTTGTCTATATATTCACACATGTACTAAGTTTCCGGTTAATACAATTCTAGCATGAATAATAAACATTTATCATGATATAAGGAAATATAAATAACAACTTTATTATTGCCTCTAGGGCATATTTCCTTCAGACTCTTGGTGGAGACGTCGGTGGTTGGCGCCGAGGAAGATAGGCGACAGCGGACTGGCCATGTCGGGAGCTCGGCCTCCATGGCGCCCGTCCGGACGGTGCCGCTGTTGCTCGCGCTTTTTGGCTGATGTGAAGAAGATGAAGCGGCCGTCCTCCTCGCCTTGTATGTCTATTCCCTTTCGATTGGTCGAAACTCCATGGGATTTGTGTGAGCGCATGTACATACAGAACAAAAACAACCATTGTTAGATTAAAGATTGATTGTAAAGAAAAAGACAAGATGGATTGGAACTTCCTGATCTCTCTAAACGAAGAGTATCATGTCTCTCCTAGGAATGGAGTGACGTCCTGGACATCCTGGATCAAATTCTCCACCGATGAATGTTGATCGGCAGATGAATATCGAAGAAAGAAAACCATTTGCATCATCTCTCGATAGACGCCATGCCCCACGATGGGCGCCAACTGTCATGGGAACGATTCCGATAATAATAAAGGATAGGGTAAAGGAGCATGATCTATGCATATGGGTGACACGATGGCTTTAGCGAGTTCGGGCCTCTCACGGAGGAGATAAAAGACCTATGTCTCGTGCTCCGTAGAGGCTTTGTTTTATCTGAGTATATATCCGGAGATTACAATGAGAGAGAGAGAGGAGAATGGATCCCCATGCCAGCGCTAAGTCCTGAGACTAATGGCGAGAGAGTTGAGGGAGAAGAATGAGAACCTGCCTGAGCTAGTGGTGGGGGTGGCTTATATAGAGTGCGCCACCCCCTCACCTCCTATGTTACAAAGTGGGGTATTGATGCCATAACGCCAGCGTGCTACTAAGATGATGCTTCGACTGCCTTGTCGACTGTCTTCCAAGTGAGCCATACGACCGAGTGGTTGACTGTCTTCCGAGTGGACGGTACGTCGATATGTCCAAGTGGATAGTATGTCTGCATGAGATTCATCTGGACCCACCTAATGTGCGGACCCCATGCTTTATGATATTTTGACCCTTCGTGGGCCTACCTGTTATGTGTATCCCCAACACCATACACGAAGCCCATGCGGAACAATTGACGAACATGGAAAGCAAGGAGTCCGATCAAGACCTGATCAAGGCAACTTACCGTACAAGGCAAGAAGAAGTAGAGATAGACTCGAACTCTTGTAAACAGATCTAGGGCACCCGGGACCTGGCCTATTATATAAGGGCACAGGAGGGGCCTCTCTAGACAACTTACAATCACACCACCACCGTAGCACCCTAGCTGTCATCGACATCGCGCAAGCTGCCTCTCTTGCCATTGTAACCATCTCCATCAATATAGATCAGCCAAGCAGGAGTAGGTCTTTACCTCAACACGAGGGGCCGAACCTGGGTAAATCTCGCTCCCCGCCTTGCCTGATAACCGTCGAGTCCACCGGCACCGTACATTCGCTCCCCTATTCAGAAAACCCTAGCTACTCAAGCATGGGATTTGCTGTGGTGACCCCTAATATGTCTCCATCGTATCTACTTTTCCAAACTCTTTTTCCCATGTTTTGGACTCTAAATTGCATGATTTGAATGAAACTAACTCGGACTGACGTTGTTTTCAGTAGAATTGCCATGGCGTTATTTTTGTGCAGAAATAAAAGTTCTCGAAATGACCTGAAACTTCATGGAGATCAGTTTTGGAATAAATAAAAAATATTGGCGAAAGAATCAACTGAAGGGGTCCCACACCCTAGCCACAAGGGTGGAGGGCGCGGCCACTCCCTGGGGCGCGCCCTCTGTCCTTGTGGGCTCCAAATGCCCTGAAAATTTAGTATGATTTTTTATAGAATATTTGAGAATTTTTGGCACTGAGAACACACCAGGGGGCCTCACCAGTGGGCAACAAGGGTGGAGGGTGCGCCCTACCCCCTGGGCGCGCCCCCGACCTTGTGGGCCCCACATGGCTTCTCTCCACTTATTCCAACACCCATCCACTTCGTCTTCCTCTAGAAAAAATCATCCCATAGCTCAAACTCGTGTTCTTGCTCGTTCTGCTGTCATTTTCGATCTCCTTGCTCAAAGCTCCATTTACAAAACTGCTTTGGGGGATTGTTCTTCAGTATGTGACTCCTCCAATGGTCCAATTAGTTTTTGTTCTAGTGCTTTATTTATTGCAAATTTTTGTTGTTGTGGTGACC
Source organism: Triticum aestivum (assembly GCF_018294505.1). Lineage (NCBI taxonomy): Eukaryota > Viridiplantae > Streptophyta > Magnoliopsida > Poales > Poaceae > Triticum > Triticum aestivum. Next base: position 389,086,192 of record NC_057799.1, on the reverse strand, counting down.
TTGTTCTTGAGCTTGCATGTCAAATTTATATGGTCCAAAGTAGTTTTGATGCATGATATAGCCTCTAGGCACTTGTAGGAGTAGTTGCTATCAATTTTGTTGAGTTTAGTTCACTTTTATTTTGAGTCACTAAAAATTTCAGAAAGTTTTCAGAGGAAGAAAAATGTCTAGGAGAATGTACCAAGGTGGTTCCTCGAGGAAGCAAGCACCGAGGCTCGGGATACGTGAGTCGGACCTTGAACCACCAAGGGAAGCTCAAGTGCGGCCTTGTGAATGGTCGTCGGATGAATTTATGGTTCGTGCAGGTTTCAAGGATGAGTTTGATGCGTTCGTACAAAATGTCGGCCTCGAGGACTTCGTGTCAGATAAGTGCCGACAATACTACTACCTCACTGATTCCTTTGTGCGAAGGTTTGAATTTTCATCTAAGCGTAACACTCATACTGCCCTATTTGATCTCTATGATAAATCTTATACCATGGACTTAGAAGATTTTTGTGATGCATGCAAAATTCCACAATCGGGTATTCTTAGTGAGCCTCACAAATATGAATACAATGATTTCCTTGCTAGCATCAATGTGGGAGAAACTAGAAATATCACTCAAGCTGCCATAGGGAGCATTCACCTTTCCTTCCATGCATTATTGTGCTCTCTTCATAGGTAGATGCATTAACGGTAAGCATGAGCATAGCCACATTTGTGTTCCAGATCTTAGTGTCCTCAAGTGTGCGGTGTTAGGTGATAAGAGATATAACTTGGGGGCTATTATTGCGAGGAGGTTACATCTTAATGCTAAAGATGGAGATTTATTTGGTGGATTTATGCAACTCGTTTAGCTAATTATTTGGGTGTACCCATAAGAGGGTATGATATTGAGTTGCCACCTGCTTTTCTAGATTATCATGCTATGGTACGCTATCAGTTTCTTGAGAGGAACGAACAGTTTCTCCAGTATCGATTAATCTTTGACAGACGGCGTGTCGTCCATATTGCCCTTCCTGCTTCTGCCTTCTTTAACTTTCAGGTAAATAGGATATATTTTATAACTAGAGAGGAGGCAAACGAGTATGAGAGAACATCGGTGGTTGCTCGCCTCCAGGAGGTAGCTCGCCAAGCGGTAGCTGCCGCAGCACAATACGACCCCAACTATGATTTCGGATATCATCCAGGCCAGTGGTGGCCGTAAACCAACTTAGGCCAAAAGCCTAAGCTTGGGGGAGTACGTATTTCTCACCGACATTACATTCATGTTCACACACTCATTTCAGTTGTCGGTATCCGTACTTTTTCATTGTATTATCCATATTAGTTTATTTCTTTTTCTAACTTTCTTCTTGTGTATTTGAAAAACCTTAAGAAAAAACAAAAAAAATAGTTGTAGTTAGTTTACTTTCTATGCATGCTTAGTTGTAATATTAAAATAAAACCCAAAAAGATTCCCTGTTCTTCTTTCGCTTGTTCGGAGCTTTCCAGTGTAAATAGTTTTTCTCGTTCTTGTTTCACTTTCTTCAGAAAAACTAAAACTCCAAAAAAATCAGTGTGTTTCTTTGAAATTCTTTTCTTTTCTTTGGGGTCGAGAGGAGAAGACCACGATGAAAATGTTGAGTGGCTCTCATATGCATCATTGTTGATCTAACAAAGAGCCCATATTACCTTGTCTTCTCCTTTGAATAAATGTTTGCAGATTCCATCTTAGTCCAATGCACGTGCACTATTATTATTATCCACACCGTTCGGTTATGCAAGTGAAAAGCAATAATGACGATATATGATGAAATGATTGAGATGAGGAAAAGCTGGTATGAACTCGACCTATCTTGTTTTTGTAAATATGATTAGTTCATCGTTCTTGATTCAGCCTATTATGAACGAAACATGTTTGCGATGACAATTAGAGATTTTAGTTACTCATGCCATGCTTAATTAGCTAGGAGTTTATAATAGTTTACCTTGCGTGCCAACATGGAAATTAAAATGGTTGTAAATGTAGTATGATAGGATGTTATCCTCCTTTGAATGATTCGAGTGGCTTGACTTGGCGCATGCTCACACATGTAGTTGAAACAAAATCAACATAGTGTCTACGATATTTATGTTCATGGTGATTTATATCCTACTCATGCTTGCATTCAATGTTGGTTAATCTCAATGCATGTTTATGACTGTTGTCGCTCTCTAGTTGGTCGCTTCCCAGTCTTTTTCTAGCCTTCACTTGTACTAAGCGAGAATACTGCTTGTGCATCCACTTCCATAAACCCCAAAGTTGTTCCAAATGAGTTCACCATACCTTCCTATATGCGGTAGTTACCTGCCGTTCCAAGTAAATTTGCAAGTGCCAAACTCTAAACCTTCAAATGATAATCGGTTTTGTATGCTCGAATCGCTCATGTACCAACTAGGGCTGTCAATATCTTCATGCTAGGTGGGTTATTCTCACGATGAGTGGACTCCGCTCATCATTCACGAGAAAATGGCTGGTAACCGGGATGTCCAGTCCCATGCTCAAATCAAATCAAAATAATTGCAGACAAAACTCCTTCAGGACTGTTGTTAGTTGGACGGTACCCGTTGTTTTGGACCGGCCGTGGAGTGTGCTTGTTGGTGGTGGGGGAGTATAAACTTTACCATTCTGTTTGGGAACCGCCTATAATGTATGTAGCATGGAAGATACCGAGATCTCTTGGTTGTTATGTTGACAATGAAAGCATGCCGCTCAAAATATTATTTATCTCTATTTTAAAACTCAAGCTCTGGCACCTCTGCAAATCCCTGCTTCCCTCTGCGAGTGGCCTATTTATTTACTTTTATTGCTGAGTCACCATCCTCTTATAAAAAGCACCAGTTAGAGAGCACCACTATCATTTGTATGCAGTGCTATTAATTTATACTGAGTATGACTGTGCTGGGTCTCTTTTGCCATGAATTACAATGTCTAGTCAGTCCTTGATCTTCAGGGGTGCTCTGCATTTATGTTTTCCGGTCTCAAAAAGGGCTAGCAAGATACCATCTTGTTATATCATATCATGATTTTTTTGAGAAAGTGTTGTCATCCGAGATTTATTATTATTGCTCGCTGGTTGATTATGCCATTGATATGAGTAAATGTGAGACCTAAACATTATTGTGAATATGGTTAGTTCATAATCGATGCTGAAAACTTGAATGCTGGCTTTACATATTTGCAACAACAAGATCAAACAGAGTTTGTAAAAGTTTTTCTTTATCACTTTCAGTTTGTCAACTGAATTGCTTGAGGACAAGTAATGGGTTAAGTTCGGGGGAGTTGATACGTCTCTATTGTATCTACTTTTCCAAACTCTTTTGCCCTTGTTTTGGACTCTAACTTGCATGATTTAAATGAAACTAACCCAGACTCACGCTGTTTTCAGCAGAATTGCCATGGTGTTATTTTTGTGTAGAAATAAAAGTTTTCGGAATGTCATGAAACTTCACGAAGATCAGTTTTGGAATAAATAAAAAATATTGGCGAAAGAATCAACTGAAGGGGGGCCACACCCTAGCCACAAGGGTGGAGGGCGCGGCCATCCCCCTGGGGCGCGCCCACTGTCCTTGTGGGCCCCCTGGACCTCCACCGACCTCAACTCCAACTCTATATATTCACGTTCGGGGAGAAAAAAATCAGAGAGAAGGATTCATCGCGTTTTACGATACGGAGCCACCGCCAAGCCCTGTTCTTCCTTGGGAGGGCAGATCTGGAGTCCGTTTTGGGCTCCGGAGAGGGGAAATCATCGCCATCGTGATCATCAACCATCCTCCATCACCAATTTCATGATGCTCACCGCCGTGCATGAGTAATACCATCATAGGCTTGCTGGACGATGATGGGTTGGATGAGATTTATCATGTAATCGAGTTAGTTTTGTTAGGGTTTGATCCCTAGTATCCACTATGTTATAAGATTGATGTTGCTATGACTTTGCTATGCTTAATGCTTGTCACTAGGGCCCGAGTGCCATGATTTCAAATCTGAACCTATTATGTTTTCATGAATATATTGTGTTCTTGATCCTATCTTGCAAGTTATAGTCACCTACTACGTGTTATGATCCGGCAACCCCGGAGTGACAATAGTCAGGACACTTCCCGGTGATGACTGTAGTTTGAGGAGTTCGTGTATTCACTAAGTGTTAATGCTTTGGTCCGATACTCTATTAAAAGGATGCCTTAATATCCCTTAGTTTCCAGTAGGACCCCGCTGCCACGGGAGGGTAGGACAAAAGATGTCATGCAAGTTCTTTTCCATAAGCACGTATGACTATATTCGGAATACATGCCTACCTTATATTGATGAATTGGAGCTAGTTTTGTGTCACCCTATGTTATAACTGTTGCATGATGAATGCCAGGGCGACCGTCAGCCATGAGGTTGATGCGGGCGATCCCCTTCCTACTGTTTGATATGGCCGCATGCTTCTCAGAGCAGGGTCGTTGGCATGACAGATTTCGAACTAGTTCATTCTAACATAAAGCCCAATGGACACTTTACTTTTCAAATCAATCCTGGGCATCGCACTGGTAGTAGTGCGAGTTTTCACATGGTAGATTTGGGTTCAAATCCCAGGCCCTTGTTTTTTTGCTACATGGCATTTTGTCTAGAAAATTTGCCACGACAGTTTCTCACATTTTTTGTGAAATATGTTACATGGCATCATGGCATTTTAACCATGATGGCATTTTTTGTAGAAAAAATTAAATGACTATTTAACCATGATGGCATTTTTCTAGAAAAAATAACATGATTGTTTAATCATGATGGCATTTTTATATTAAGAGATGGTATTCTTTGTTTTTTAAGAGATGACATTTTTATTATCAAGATATGGCATTTTTGTTTATTAAGATATGGCATTTTTGTTTATTAAGAGATGGCATTTTTGCTTTCTAAGAGATTGAATTTTTATATATAGAGTTGGTATTTTTTTTGTTTATTAAATGATGGCATTTTTATTTTAGGAGATGGCAATTTTATATTAAGAACTGGCATTTTTATTTTAGGAGATGGCATTTTATTACTAAGAGATGGCATTTTTATTATTAAGAGATGGCATTTTTATTAAGAGATGACAGCCGTTGCAGCCGCGTCCATCACCTTCCCCTGCATGACACGCGTCCAAGTGATACCGTCTTTTCGTCGACCACGCTTCTGGAACAGGGGCTATGTTTTGAAAACATATGCGGTGTTGCTATGGTCTACGATGAATCTTTGTTTTGCAACAAAACCTCTATTGCAGAAATTTTCAACAACAAGACCTTAGTTGCAAAAAAATGCAACAAAACCTCAGTTGCAAAAAAATGCAAGAAAATAGCTATTGCAAAACAAAATCAGCAACAAGACCTGTGTTGCAATGGTGGAGGTGCGCTCGGCAGCTTGATGCGGCAGATCTGATGGCTTGTGAAAGATTAGCCGGCGGATGTGTAGCACGCCCCTTTTTATTTTTAAGAGATGGCATTTTTTGTTTTTTAGACTGCATTTTTTTGTTTTATTAAGAGATGGCCTTTTCTGATTATGGCATTTTTCTGTCATTTCCTTTTGTGTTCACATGACACTTTTTTGTTCATGGCATTTTTTATCCCGAAGATACACGGGCTGAATTTTTGGCACGGGATAGGTGCGTTGGCTGGGCTCGATCGACGGGACAGAAACGTTCGCTAGGTGATCCCCTTCTCCTTTTTTTAAAGGAACACAATGCATTCCATTAAGTACAAGGTTTGGACAAGTCGCCAGCAACAGCATGATTTACAAGGTCTGGATACTGGCCAAGCCAAATCTCGCATTTGCCCACTTCTAATTTAGCACCATACGCAGCTAAACAATGCGCAACTAAATTACAAGTCCGAGGACAAGATACAACAGTTACATCATTGAAACCCACTCTCAGTTGAAACTTAATATCTTTGAAGATAGCTCCTAATGCAGAAAGATCATAGTGCTCATTGCTCACCGCTATCTTCAGTCGCACGGAGTCGGTTTCCACAATCACGCGGTGGCAACCCATCTGGATGGCTGTATTAACAACATGCAACATTGCCAACGCCTCCGAATGAAGGGCATCCGAGACTTGCTCCAAATTCCCTGCTCCAGCTGCTATTACCGTACCAAAATTTTTCCTGATAACAAAGGCCCAACCTCCAGAATTTGATTCCTTCAGGAAGGCACCATCAGTGTTGATTTTCAAGATTTCTGGTGGAGGTCTGGACCATCTTTCCTTCTGCTGTTGTTCATGTCTTCTCCCTTCTCTCTTTACCTTCGAAAATTGCATACAAAGATAGTCAATAGAATGACAGATTTCATCAGAAGGTTTGATTTCATTTCCCGCATTTGCATTATTCCTCTCATGCCACCAACACCAAAGGAGCAGGCATGATTTAATTTTTTCTTCGTCATTGAGGTTCAAAATTTTCTCCATACAGCCCAATGCATCAGTACAATTTAGAATTTGCAATCTAACATGCTCCAACTGAGCTTTACTCCAGACTTCCTTAACCCTCTTACACTTAATGAAGCAGTGTTCACCATCCTCATTCAAACAGAAACACATAGGGCATCGAGTATCAACATGCATACCTCTATGCTGGAGCTTCATGCGCAGCGGTAAGGTATTTGTAGCCATGCGCCACAAGAAGTGACGAACCTTGCTTGGAAGGGGAAATGACCATAGCTTCAGCCAATTAAAGCCGCATGTATCTTCATCTACACTTGAGGAAGAAGTTAGTCCTGAAATAGATTCACGCGCCACAGTATCTACAGCTACTCTATAAGCAGATTTGACCGAAAATTTACCCTTTTTTTTTATCATAGTGCCATGCAATGAAATCATCATTATGCACATGAATTGGGATTTGTAGAATAATCTTCACATCTTCAGGGATAAATGTTTGTCTTACTAACTCCCCATCCCAATTGTTTGTGGCAAGATCAATCAAATCTTTACTTTAGATATAACATTTCTACCCCTCTGAGTGATGACTCTTCTAGTACTTCCTCTCGGAATCCAGGGATCAGACCAGATATTGATGTTATTACCACTGCCTAAACCTAAACGTTCGATGGGAAACGAGGGACCGAGCGAACGATTCAATCGCCAGGACCACCTTGAACGCTAGATATTGGCATCCTAAACCAATATGGACTCGTCATATCTAATTTCCTCTCGACATGTGAACGAAACAAGCTCTTTTCTTGCTAGCGAATTTGGTGTTTTCTTTCGGAATATGAAAATTATCTATTCTTTCTCCTGGATCAAACATGCTAGTGTACGAGCCAGCATGCAAACACATGTAACTCTCGCTAGGCAATACATGCACGCTCAACATCCTCAATTCCTGTTCCTTATATTATTATTTTGAACAAACCTCTTCCTTATATGAGTACGTCTCCATCAAGGCCATGGTATGCATGTATGTAACTTGAACTAGAGCTGCGACCTCCCCCTGGTAGTTCTCACCAAAACTATATTTTGGTACATACACATCTCGATCCTCTAAACCATCGACCTGCAGAAAAGTTTCCTAAAAACGCTGCTGACGACTTGAACAATTACTGAATTAATAGTGCCGGTTATTGATATGGTCATATCAGTCCCAGAACGCCATCATCTTCTCCAGCGTCGCCTTCGCCGCCGCCATGTCCGCTCTCTCAGATCTCCTCCTGCTCCTTCCGATGAGTTCTAGCTTAGTTTTTTTATTTTTAGGAAAAACGAGTTCTAGCTTAGCTTTTGAGAGGGTGCTCCTAATTGGTGCTCTCAGCGCCGGTTAGCCATCCTGGCGCTCGCTCGCGCGTACTATCTTTTTTTTTTAGTCGGGGCTCGCATGCATTTGGATGTTACACCAGTCTGCCCAGGGCTGGTGTCGCCTCTGATGATGCCACCAATGCTGCAATACAAAGTGCTAATTCATCTGGATTCTGTGGCGGATTACAGCAATTGGGATGAGCCGTTATTTCTGGGAGTACCGTCGGGAAGTGATCAAAGTGGGGTGCCATCAGATGGGAGTATCAGCGGTGACGCTGCGCCTGCTGTTGTTCCTCGGCGCTTGCCATGGCGGTTCGGCACACGGGATTCTTGCAGACAAGGGGTGGGCAGCTCGTCCGGCGCGCCGCCGTGCATGCCGGGCATCGCCGGTGACAATTGGCGCCTCCCGCCAATGGAAACAAGGACGATGGTGACAGCTGGGGGTGCCGTCATGCCGATAAGAGATAGGCTATCTGTCAGGATTTCTGCTTTTGACCGGCTGTCCGCGCAGGGTGGGGAGGCTTTGGTCGTGGTGGGGCGAGGAAATTCGAACCCGAGGCCTGGGATCGAGGAGACTGACGCACGCCAGCCAATCAGCGACGCAGAGGCGGATCGCTTGATTGCTCCCGATGACGGCTCGTGCCTGCCAGAGGGACCCACAGATGCTTTGACAACACATGAGACAGAGCCTCCACGTGATCAAAGCCGGACCGATAGTGCGGCAGATGCTCCAGGAAAAGAGACCAATAATGAAGCAATTATTCACACGGGAGAGGTGGCCGTTGATGATCCGTCGCATTGCCCAATCATTGAGCATGCACAACCAGAGCCAGTGCACGTGGAGGAACCAACGCGGCTTGCAATGCGCGGAGAGAACGAAACATAGCTCGCTTTGATTGAGTGTCGACAGCTAGTGCCATGCATGCAGCCTGATGTGGGTCCAGGGGACAAGCATATTGAGATGGTTGGCATGGAGCGGAGTGCATGTGCAGAGAAGGGACAAGACGAAGAGAGAGAAATAGCACCTGGCGAACAGGATTGCGACCAGGAGGGCGGTGCTGCTTCCAAGGACGTAGGTAGGCCCAGCACGGAAATCCTTGGCGAGCCGACAAGAGAAAATGCCCTGTTTATTTCCGAGGAAGTGCAGCTGCAACCAATAGAGGACGAGGGCGTGCTGGCTTGTGATTCGCTGCATGGCGCCCTGGACGTGACCACGTCCCGTGCAGCTACTAGAGATTTGCACATGGAAACGAATGAACTTGAGAGCAGACCATGCACGGAACTGGCCATACATGAAAGGGAGATACTTTCAGAAGTGCAAGACTCGGTTCAGCAAGGAATGACAGCACCGGACACTACAAAAAAGACACATCCGTGACATTTTTGGCCGAACGAAAAAAAATTATGTCATACTTATGACACTTCTATGACAATAATTGTGACAAAACCCGGTATCATCATAGATGTGGTGGGTGATACGTCTCCAACGTATCTGTAATTTATGAAGTATTCATGCTATTATATTATCCATGTTGGATGTTTTATGGGCTTTACTATGCACTTTTATATTATTTTTGGGACTAACCTATTGACCCAGAGCCCAGTGACAGTTCCTGTTTTTTCCCTTGTTTCAGTGTTTCGAAGAAAAGGAATATCAAACGGAGTCGAAACGGAATGAAACCTTCTGGAGAAGTTATTTTTTGAAGGAAAGCAACCCGGGAGACTTGGAGTGCACGTCAGGAAAGCAACGAGGAAGGCACGAGGCAGGGGGGCGCGCCCACCCCCCTGGGCGTGCCCTCCACCCTCGTGGGCCCCTCGTGGCTCCCCTGACGTATTTCTTCCGCATATATATATCCATATACCCTAAAACGATCGGGGAACATAATAGATCGGGAGTTCCGCCGCCGCAAGCCTCTGTAGCCACCAAAAACCAATCGGGACCCTGTTCCGGCACCCTGCCGGAGAGGGAAATCCTCACCGGTGGCCATCTTCATCATCCCGGCGCTCTCCATGACGAGGAGGGAGTAGTTCACCCTCGGGGCTGAGGGTATGTACCAGTAGCTATATGTTTGATCTCTCTCTCTCGTGTTCTTGAGGTGATTCGATCTTGATGTATCGCGAGCTTTGCTATTATAGTTGGATCTTATGTTGCTTCTCCCCCTCTACTCTCTTGTAATGGATTGAGTTTTCCCTTTGAAGTAATCATATCGGATTGAGTCTTTAATGATTTGAGAACACTTGATGTATGTCTTGCCGTGCGTATCTGTGGTGACAATGGGATATCATGTGATTCACTTGATGTATGTTTTGGTGATCAACTTGCGGGTTCCGCCCATGAACCTATGCATAGGGGTTGGCACACGTTTTCGTCTTGATTCTCCGGTAGAAACTTTGGGGCACTCTTTGAAGTTCTTTGTGTTGGTTGAATAGATGAATCTGAGATTGTGTGATGCATATCGTATAATCATACCCACGGACACTTGAGGTGACATTGGAGTATCTAGGTGACATTAGGGTTTTGGTTGATTTGTGTCTTAAGGTGTTATTCTAGTACGAACTCTAGGGCTGTTTGTGAACTTATAGGAATAGCCCAACGGATTGATTGGAAAGAATAACTTTGAGTTGGTTTCGTACCCTACCATAATCTCTTCGTTCGTTCTCCGCTATTAGTGACTTTTGGAGTGACTCTTTGTTGCATGTTGAGGGATAGTTTTATGATCTAATTATGTTATTATTGTTGAGAGAACTTTCACTAGTGAAAGTATGAACCCTAGGCCTTGTTTCCTAGCATTGCAATACCCTTTACACTCACTTTTATCATTAGTTACCTTGCTGTTTTTATATTTTCATATTACAAAAACCTATATCTACCACCTATATTGCACTTGTATCACCATCTCTTCGCCGAACTAGTGCACCTATACAATTTACCATTGTATTGGGTGTGTTGGGGACACAAGAGACTCTTTGTTATTTGGTTGCAGGGTTGTTTGAGAGAGACCATCTTCATCCTACGCCTCCCACGGATTGATAAACCTTAGGTCATCCACTTGAGGGAAATTTGCTACTGTCCTACAAACCTCTGCACTTGGAGGCCCAACAACGTCTACAAGGAGAAGGTTGCGTAGTAGACATCAAGCAGTTTCTGACGCCGTTGTCGGGGAGGTTAGTGCTTGAAGGTATATCTTTAGATCTTGCAATCGAATCTTTTTGTTTCTTGTTTTATCACTAGTTTAGTCTATGAAAGAAAACTACAAAAAAATGGAATTGAGTTTGTCTCATACGCTTCATCTTTTTAATATCTTTCGTGAGTATGATGGAAATGAAAATTGTGCCAAAGTGTTAGAAGAAGAATGCATTAAAATGTTTGGCACTAAATCTTTGAGTGATGAGCATGATTGCAATGTTGTTAGTATGAACTCCTTGAATATCCATAGTACTAATGATGATTGCACTAGTCATGATGAAAATATCTCTTATAAGCATGTCAATTTTTGTGGAGTGTATTGGGTTTGCAAGTACACACCAAATAGGGAAGATAGATATTGCAAGAGGCATAAGCATTTAGAAACTAAATGGTTGCAAGAAAGGCTAGATGCTTGTGCTGAAAATTTAAATTTTCTTAGCCGTGCTTGTGAACTTTGCAATGAACATGATCATTTCAGTACCCAATGCAAATTGTTTCATGATCATATCGTGTCCAAAAATTGTGATGACTTGATTTCCCTTGCACATCATAATGAACTTAGTTTGCTCTTGGGTTATGAAGAAATGAAACGTATAACTAAGGATATTCCAGAATTTGCCCTTGATAGAGTTCTTCATTTTGATTTAGAGGAAATTTATATGTATTGTGTGGTGAATTGCATTGAAAATCCTTATATTGCCAATTACATAAAGAAAAGAAAACAAATAGAAGATGAAGAGAATACTAATGAAAGGGAAGAGACTTCCCAATATCCTCCTATTATTTCTTATGATGAATCAGGTAACGAGGAGGAGCCTTCTATTCAACCAATCTCATTAATAAGGAGCTCCAAAAAGAGGATTGAACCCACACATGAGGTGAAGAAGAAGAAAAGAAAAAGGAAGAGAGGTAAAAAGATATCTCTCCCAAATAATGTTGCTCCTATTATCGTTGTGCCTCATGAAAAATGAAGATGATGCACTTGATGATGATCTCGTTATGCCTATTGCTTGTTGTGATGATTATGATTGGGAAGATAATGATACTTCTTATGATCTTGAAAATCTTTTTGGCACTTGCTTGATAGAATATGATAATTGCTATACTATTGGTGCTATCCATACTATTAATGATGAGAGTGATTATGCTTATGATATGAAAAGGACCAAGCTTGGGGACGCTATGTTTGATGAAGATGATATTTTTGAGAATATATTTGCTGCAATTAATGTTTGTCCCAAGCTTGGGGATGCTATGTTTAATGAACATGATATTTTTAGTCTCCCAAGTTTTGATATGCAAAGTTTTTATGATGATAGCATGCCTTCTACCTATGATGATTATATTGATGAAAGTGGGTTTAGAAGAGTGTCAACTTTAGGAAGTAATGATCCCACTATTTTTGAGGATGTTGAATCATATAATATTTATGAAAGTGGATTTGGAGAGGTCATGACTTTATTTAGTGATGAGTCCACTATCTTGGAAGAGGTTTCAATCGATTATGATGAGAACAAAGTTGCTACTTATTATGATTATTGTGATGAAACTTATGCTATAAAAAGTAGTGATGATTATATTTATAAAACTTGTCATGATTATGATTACCCTTTTTCTGAACATTACTCTTTTGATGTGGAAACAATTTATAGTATTCAAGTCTCTTATGAAACTCCCACTATTCCGAATGAAAAGAATTTTGCTTATGTGGAGAGTAATAAAATTTCTATGCAAGTAGATCATGAAAAGAATGCATTAGGTGCTGGTTATATTGTTGAATTCATTCATTATGCTACTGAAAATTATTATGAGGGAGGAACATATGCTTGTAGGAATTGCAATAATATCAAGTTTCCTCTCTATGTGCTTAAAGTTTTGAAGTTATGCTTGTTTTGCCCTCCTATGCTAGTTGATTATTGTTCCCATAAGTTGTTTGCTAAAAAAATCTTAAATGTGCTAGTCATATTCTTCATGATGCTCTCTTTATGTTTCAATTCTTATCTTTTTGTGAGCATCATTGAAATCATCATGCCTAGCTAGGGGCATTAAACGATAGCGCTTGTTGGGAGGCAGCCCAATTTTATTTTAGTTTCTTGCTTTTTGGTTCTGATTAGAAATAAATAATACATTTATCTTCTGTTTAGATGTGGTTTTGTGTTTTAATTAGTGTTTGTGCCAAGTAGAACCTTTGGAAAGACTTGGGTGAAGTGTGTATGATCATGCTGTAAAACACAGAAACTTTAGCGCTCACGAGATTAGCTAAAACTTTTTACTGGAGAGTGCTATTTAGTTTATTCTTTTTGAAGATGATTACTAGACAAATTCCTCAGGTCCACCAATTTATTTTAGAATTTTTGGAGTTCCAGAAGTATACGTTTGATACAGATTACTACAGACTGTTCTGTTTTTGACAGATTCTGTTTTCATTGTGTTGCTTGCTTATTTTGATGAATCTATGGCTAGTAAAATAGTTTATAAACCATAGAGAAGTTGGAATACAGTAGGTTTAACACCAATATAAATAAAGAATGAGTTCATTATAGTACCTTGAAGTGGTGTTTTCTTTTCTTTCGCTAACGGAGCTTACGAGTTTTCTGTTAAGTTTTGTGTTGTGAAGTTTTCAAGTTTTGGGTAAAGATTCGATGGACTATGGAATAAGGAGTGGCAAGAGCCTAAGATTGGGATGCCCAAGGCACCCCAAGGTAATATTCAAGGATAACCAAGAGCCTAAGCTTGGGGATGCCCCGGAAGGCATCCCCTCTTTCGTCTTCGTTCATCGGTAACTTTACTTGGAGCTATATTTTTATTCACCACATGATATGTGTTTTGCTTGGAGCGTCATTTTATTTTCTTTAGCTTTGCTTTCTGTTTGAATAAAATACCAAGATCTGAAATTCTTAAATGATAGAGAGTCTTCACATAGCTACATAATTATTTAACTACTCATTAATCTTCACTTATATCTATTTGGAGTAGTTTGTCATTTACTTGTGTGCTTCATTTATATCCTATGAGTAAATGGTTGAATGATTTGAATGTCATAAATCTAAAATTATATATGTTTCATATGCCTTTCCCATGGGGAGTAATGCCTTCACATATAAGAAGTAGAGGTGGTAAATTTATTGAAGGTTAGCAAACATTGTATTGGTCACTTGAACAATTCATGAAAGAATATTGAAGGAAGAGAGGTTTCACATATAAATATACTATCTTGGACATCTTCTATGATTGTGATCCCCATTAATTATTTTCAAACCTGAGCAAATTAGTTGAAGTTGGACAAGGAAGACAACATAATGAGTTATGCTTGGGTATATTTGTATAAGTTATATTGTTTTGGATCCTCTAACATGTGGTGCTTGCTATTTAGAATCCTTTGCTAGCCAAAATATCTGTACTAAGCGGGAATACTGCTTGTGCATCCAAATTCCTTGAACCAAGTTTCTTCCATGAGTGTCCACCATATCTACCTATATGCGGTATTTACCTGCCGTTCCAAGTAAATTTGCATGTGCCAAACTCTAAACCTTCAAATAATAATCTGTTTTGTATGCCCGAATCGCTCATGTAGCGACTAGGGGCTAGCAGTATCTTCCATGCTAGGTGGGTTATTCTCACGATGAGTGGACTCCGCTCATCATTCACGAGAAAATGGCTGGTAACTGGGATGCCCAGTCCCATGATCAAAAGATCGAAATCAAATCAAAAATAATTGCAAACAAAACTCCCCCAGGATTGATGTTAGTTGGAGGCACCCGTTGTTTCGGGCAAGCCATGGATTGATGATTGTTGGTGGAGGGGGAGTAAAAATCTTTACCTTTCTGTTTGGGAACCGCCTATAATGTATGTAGTATGGAAGATATTGGGAACTCTTGGTCGTTATGTTGACAATGAAAGCATACCTCTCAAAATTATTTTCATCTCTGTTTTTGTTTCAAGCTCTGGCACCTTTGCAAATCCCTACTTCCCTCTGCGAAGGGCCTATCTTTTACTTTTATGCAAGAGTCGGTAGTATTCCTTCTCATTCCAACCTACTCTTTAGTTGGCAAGCATCATGTGATGGAAAGATCTAAGCATATATGGCCATTCAAATATATTTGATCATGAATTATTATTGTTGACATTACCCTTGAGGTAAAAGGTTGGGAGGCGAAACATTAAGCCCCTATCTTTCTCTTTGTTCGATGAATACTATTTGTTCTAAAAATATGCTTTGAGTGGTAGCAATCATGGAAGACTAAATGATAGTTGAGTATGTGGAGTTTGCTAAATCAAAGCTCTGACATAGACTCTTCCTGAAAATAAGATGAATTGTAGTTGTTTGATGACTAATAACACGGTTTGTTAGTTTTCAAGAAAGTTTATGATCTATACTTTAACATGTGAATAGTTTGTTACTTGATCATGAAAAGTTATATGAGTTGAGCTACTGTTATGACATATAATGATGTTAGAAAAGGTGATTGAAATTATCATTGATCAAACTTATGCACCTGCTAGCATTCACACTTCATAAATTCTTTCTTTTATCATTTACCTACTCGAGGACGAGCAGGAATTAAGCTTGGGGATGCTGATACGTCTCCAGCGTATCTATAATTTATGAAGTATTCATGCTATTATATTATCCATCTTGGATGTTTTATGGGCTTTACTATGCACTTTTATATTATTTTTGGGACTAACCTATTGACCCAGAGCCCAGTGACAGTTCCTGTTTTTTCCCTTGTTTCAGTGTTTCGAAGAAAAGGAATATCAAACGGAGTCAAAACGGAATGAAACCTTCTGGAGAAGTTATTTTTGGAAGGAAAGCAACCTGGGAGACTTGGAGTGCACGTCAGGAAAGCAACGAGGAAGGCACGAGGCAGGGGGCGCGCCTTCCACCCTCGTGGCCCCCTCATGGCTTCCCTGACGTATTTCTTCCACCTATATATATCCATTTACCCTAAAACGACCGGGGAACAGAATAGATCGGGAGTTCCGCCGCCGCAAGCCTCTGTAGCCACCAAAAACCAATCGGAACCCTATTCTGGCACCCTGCCGGAGGGGGAAACCCTCACCAGTGGCCATCTTCATCATCCCGGCGCTCTCCATGACGAGGAGGGAGTAGTTCGCCCTCGGGGCTGAGGGTATGTACCAGTAGCTATGTGTTTGATCTCTCTCTTTCTCGTGTTCTTGAGGTGATTCGATCTTGATGTATCGTGAGCTTTGCTATTATAGTTGGATCTTATGTTGCTTCTCCCCCTCTACTCTCTTGTAATGGATTGAGTTTTCCCTTTGAAGTTATCTTATCGGATTGAGTCTTTAATGATTTGAGAACACTTGATGTATGTCTTGCCGTGTGTATCTGTGGTGACAATGGGATATCACGTGATTCACTTGATGTATGTTTTGGTGATCAACTTGCGGGTTCCGCCCATGAACCTATGCATAGGGGTTGGCACACATTTTTGTCTTGATTCTCCGGTAGAAACTTTGGGGCACTCTTTGAAGTTCTTTGTGTTGGTTGAATAGATGAATCTGAGATTGTGTGATGCATATCGTATAATCATACCCACAGATACTTGAGGTGACATTGGAGTATCTAGGTGACATTAGGGTTTTGATTGATTTGTGTCTTAAGGTGTTATTCTAGTGCGAACTCTAGGGCTGTTTGTGACACTTATAGGAATAGCCCAACGGATTGATTGGAAAGAATAACTTTGAGGTGGTTTCGTACCCTACCATAATCTCTTCGTTCGTTCTCCGCTATTAGTGACTTTGGGGTGACTCTTTATTGCATGTTGAGGGATAGTTATATGACCCAATTATGTTATTATTGTTGAGAGAACTTGCACTAGTGAAAGTATGAACCCTAGGCCTTGTTTCCTAGCATTGCAATACCGTTTACACTCACTTTTATCATTAGTTACCTTGCTGTTTTTATATTTTCAGATTACAAAAACCTATATCTACCACCTATATTGCACTTGTATCACCATCTCTTCGCCGAACTAGTGCACCTATACAATTTACCATTGTATTGGGTGTGTTGGGGACACAAGAGACTCTTTGTTATTTGGTTGCAGGGTTGTTTGAGAAAGACCATCTTCATCCTACGCCTCCCACGGATTGATAAACCTTAGGTCATCCACTTGAGGGAAATTTGCTACTGTCCTACAAACCTCTGCACTTGGAGGCCCAACAACGTCTACAAGGAGAAGGTTGCGTAGTAGACATCAGTGGGGTCCTACTTCTATGACTAAAAATCATGACAAAAATGGGATTTTCGTCCTGGGCGGGCCGGAGACGCAGCTGCAT
Organism: Triticum aestivum; assembly: GCF_018294505.1. NCBI lineage: Eukaryota > Viridiplantae > Streptophyta > Magnoliopsida > Poales > Poaceae > Triticum > Triticum aestivum. Next base: position 389,068,948 of record NC_057799.1, on the reverse strand, counting down.
GACATTCTTTGGGCCGTCCATGACGGAAAAAACTGTGGTAGAAGCGAGGGCGAGGAAAATATCGGGGAGTTCCCGTTTACGGTGGCTGGTCTGGGGCCGAGCGATGCACGTTTCTCTCGTACGTACACGCGTGTGTGCGAGGCGTTGCACTCTAACTGAACCCGAGCAAGGCATTGGGCTCTAACTGAACCCGAGCGATTGCACTGCAGGCTACGCGTTACTGAACACGAGCGATCAATCGATGGGTGTTAACTGAACCCGATCGAGGGATTCCTTCGCTACTACTGCTAACTGAAGCCGATCGATTCTGCCTCTGGATGAACAGTGAGCATTGCTGGGGTGTTTGGATGAACAGTTCCCGGTGGGGGTTGGATGAACAGGAACCCGTGGTAGTAGAGGCCGTTGCCGCTGGATGAACAGTACCCCGATTGATCGAGTCGGTGGATGAATAGGACCCCGTGGAGGGCTGGATGAACAGGACCCCGTGGAGGGCTGGTCGAACAGGAGCCGGTGGAGGGCTGGTTGAACAGTAGCCGGTGGAGGGCTGGATGAATAGTAGCCCGTGGAGGGGTGCTTGAACAGGACCCCCATGGAGAGGGCTGGTTGAACAGTAGCCGGTGGAGGAGCGCGCGGTGGAGGCTGGATGAACAGGAGCCCGTGGATGAACAGTCGTAGGTGGAGGCTGGAGGAGGTCGACGGTGGATGAATAGTAGCCCGTGGAGGCTGGAGGAGGTCGACGGTGGAGATGAACAGTATCCCGTGGAGTCCCGTTTTGCGGTACGCCACACCCCTCCCGGTGAACAGGACCCCCGTTTCGACCGTAGCAGTCCAACACAAGTCCGTTTACTCCGTTTTGCGGTACGCCACACCCCTCCCAGTCAACAGGACCCCGTTTTGACCGTAGGAGGTCCAACAGAAGTCTGTTTCCTCCATTTTGCGGTACGCCAGACCCCTCCCGATGAACAGGATCCCGTTTCGACCGTGGCTGGTCGAACACAAGGTCGTTTCCTCCGTTCTGCGGTATGCCATGCCTCGTTTCCATCGGCTATTCCGTCCAAGCCGGTTGGCTCCCGATGAACACAACGACGCATTCTGTTCCGAGCCAGCCGGTTGGCTCCCCATGAACACGACGACGTAGTTTCTACGTTCCGACCCAGCCATGTACACGAGCCCTAGCCGTACGTATGCATGAGTAGGCATTCGAGACCCCGCCCATGTGTACGTACGTGGCCGTATTTACTTTCTTGCACCCTGGCCGCTGTACGTACGTGTACATGCTACGTGCGCGCCTCTACTACGACACGTGCGCGCCTCTACTACGACACGTGCCCTTCCTTGCACGGCCACGGTTCATCGCTGCGGCCTGCAGACAGACCGATCGACCGGTATGTACATACACGTTCGTGACGGAATTACAACGCTGCGTATGCTTCGACTAGGTGGGTCCCGACTGTCAGGCACTTCCTTGCGTGCGAAGATGTAGCTGGTGGGTCCCAGCAGTCAGGGGGTGAATCATTTTTTTGCCCGTAATATGGACGCACTTCCTTGCGTGTGAAGATGTAGTTGATGGGTCCCAGCAGTCAGGGGGAAATGTTTTTTCGCGAAATATGGTGGCCCGTCTGGTGGGTCCCTAATGTTAGGTGGAGGAATCATTATTTTCCGCGTAATAAGGAGGCACTTCCTTGCTGCGGTCGTGGACCTAGCTGTCAGCCTCTCCACGTACAGTACTCTTCCAATGGAAGTCGTTCCTTGACCACGTTGACCACGCCACGCCGAGAGCACCAGGGCGGTGGACGATGGCGAGGCCTAGGAAGGGGACGACGCGGAGCCGGGGAAGACGCGGCAGTGGATGCCCACGCGGAGAGGAGTACGAGGGTTCACTGGTTCGGCTGCGGTGTGAGGCTGCCGTCGCCGCAGGGCCTGGCCAGCGGTGGGAGTAGTAGGGGGCGGTGAGGCTTCCGCGGAAGCACAACCAGCCACAGGAGGCAGGAGCAGGCGTCGCCGGCGCTGGTTTGGGCGGCTGGTGCAAGAAGAGCAGCGATTGAAGAAGCAGCAGGACCGTTCGATTCAAATCCAACGGTCACTGCTGCTAGAATCGTTTGTTGACTAAGTTGACAAGCCCTGCGTACGCGTCAACTTAGTAGGCCCACAGGTCAGCCTCCCAATCGGTGTGCCCCAGATGTCAGTGGGAGGAATCATTTTTTTCGCGTAATAAGGAGGCAGTTGATTGCGTGCGGCCAGGCCAGCGGAGGGAGTAGGGTGAGCCGGTGAAGCCTACGCGGCATCACAGCGGGCCACAAGAGGTGGGAGCAGGTTGTCCCGCCGGCACTAGTTTAGGCGGCTGGAGCAGGAAGATCAGAGATTGAAGAAGCACGTCGGCCGTTGGATGGACATCCAACAGTCATTGCTGCTAGAATCGTGTGTTGACTGACAAAGCCTTGCGTAAACAAGTCAGCCTCGAAATCTGTGGCGTGTACAACCCATTTGCTATTATTTTTATAATTTTTACTCATTTTCTAATTCATATAGAATTTATTGCAGTCCATTTTCCATTTTTAGAATTGCTGCCCATTTTCTGGTCAGTACCAGGGTTTAAAAATTGAACTAAATATGTGCGAAATTTTGAAAATTCACAAATTTTTGCTGGGGAACAAAATATTCTTAATCCAAAAATTAGTAGCCATACTAAATCAAATTTAAAAATAAATTAGTACTATGTCATGTTAAATCCAATGAAATATAAAATATCAGTGAAGAACAAAAACAAAAAAGAAACTAATTTCCCATTTGCTATAATTTTTTTGGAATTTTCAACCCCTTTGATATTACGTTTAACAGACACTGAACATACTCTTTGGCCAGGCTGGAATGCATCCCTCCTCGTCTTGAAAGATTTGCAGCCCAGTAAGTCGGAGAAAACAAATAGGCCTAGTTTGGGTATTCTTCAAAAAGAAATATTGGGCTACCTATTTTCCCAAAGAAAAAACTGTTGGGCTGGTCATGTTGTTAAACGGGCGGCAGAGACTGCACAACCTAGTTTATAGCCTGCTCCTCCGAATTACTACTCAAAAAAAAGTTGTGCAATTATGTCGTTAATTGACTATACGTTGAAAATGATGTGGGTCCCAGATATCAGCAGGTTGGATTAGAGTAAAAAAACGAGGGGTGCATCTGAGTAGTAAAAGAGGCGCTTGCTTGTGTTCGGGAGTGGACCTGGTGGGTCCGCACTGTCATACTCACAACTACAGTCTTCTCCCGATTCACTATGTTGACAGGGCCGGACGGCGGCGCCGCGGCGAGCGCACCAAGGCAGAGGATAAAGTGATGTCGCCAATGTGGTGGGCTGGGTTGGACATTCTTATTGAAAATAAAAATGGACTGGAACTATTTACGACGTTGACTACGATTTGCATGGGTCCGCTGGTTGCAGGAAGAAAATGGTGGGAGAAAGAAGACTGGTCGCTATCCTTGCCTAAGAATAATATCGACTGAATGTAACGACACTATCATAGGAAATAATATCCTCCTGTTAAATCATGAATTTAAAGAACTGGCGCATGAGCATTTAGCTTTATTTATTTATTTACTTATTTATGTTTAGGGGACTGATACGTCCATTTTGCATCATGCTTTTATATCGATATTTATTGCATTATGGGCTGTTATTACACATTATGTCACAATACTTATGCCTATTCTCTCTTATTTTACAAGGTTTACATAAGGAGGGAGAATGCCGGCAGCTGGAATTCTGGGCTGGAAAAGGAGCAAATATTAGAGACCTATTCTGCACAACTCCAAAAGTCCTGAAACTCCACGAAAGTTATTTTTGGAAATAATAAAAAATACTGAGCGGAAGAAATACCAGAGGGGGCCCACACCCTGGCCACGAGGGTGGGGGGCGCGCCCTAACCCCCTGGGCGCGCCCCCTGCCTCGTGGGCCCCCTGTTGGCCCTCCGGTGCCCATCTTCTACTATATGAAGTCTTTCGTCTGAAGAAAAATCATAAGCAAGCTTTCGGGACGAGACTCCGCCGCCACGAGGCGGAACCATGGCGGAACCAATCTAGGGCTCCGCCAGAGCTGTTCTGCCGGGGACACTTCCCTCCGGGAGGGGGAAATCATCGCCATCGTCATCACCAACGCTCCTCTCATCGGGAGAGGGCCAATATCCATCAACATCTTCACCAGCACCATCTCCTCTCAACCCTAGTTCATCTCTTGTATCCAATTCTTGTCTCCAAGTCTGGGATTGGTACCTGTAGGTTGCTAGTAGTGTTGATTACTCCTTGTAGTTGATGCTAGTTGGTTTATTTGGTGGAAGATCATATGTTCAGATCCTTTATGCATATTAATACTCCTCTGATTATGAACATGAATATGCCTTGTGAGTAGTTACGTTTGTTCCTGAGGACATGGGAGAAGTCTTGCTATTAGTAGTCATGTGAATTTGGTATTCGTTCGATATTTTGATGAGATGTATGTTTTGTCTCCTCTAGTGGTGTTATGTGAACGTCGACTACATGACACTTCACCATTATTTGGGCCTAGAGGAAGGCATTGGGAAGTAATAAGTAGATGATGGGTTGCTAGAGTGACAAAAGCTTAAATCCTAGTTTATGCGTTGCTTCGTAAGGGGCTGATTTGGATCCATATGTTTCATGTTATGGTTAGGTTTACCTTAATACTTCTTTTGTAGTTGCGGATGCTTGCAATAGGGGTTAATCATAAGTGGGATGCTTGTCCAAGTAAGGGCAGCACCCGAGCACCGGTCCACCCACATATCAAATTATCAAAGTACCGAACGCGAATCATATGAACATGATGAAAACTAGCTTGACGATAATTCCCATGTGTCCTCGGGAGCGCTTTTCTCTATATAAGAGTTTTTCCAGGCTTGTCCTTTGCTACAAAAAGGATTGGGCCACCTTGCTGCACTTTATTCACTTTTATTACTTTTTACCCTTTACAAATTACCTTATCACAAAACTATCTGTTACCTATTATTTCAGTGCTTGCAGAGAATACCTTGCTGAAAACCGCTTATCATTTCCTTCTGCTCCTCGTTGGGTTCGACACTCTTACTTATCAAAAGGACTACGATAGATCCCCTATACTGGTGGGTCATCAAGACTCTTTTCTGGCGCTGTTGCCGGGGAGTGAAGCGCCTTTGGTAGGTGGAATTTGGTAAGAAATTTTTTATATAATGTGCTGAAATTTATTGTCACTTGTTACTATGGAAAGTAATCCTCTGAGGGGCTTATTCAGGGTATCTTCACCCCGACCAGTAGAGCACAGAGTTGCTCCTCAACCTACTGAACCTACTGAAAATGAAAATGTCTACTTTGAGATTCCTTCGGGTATGATAGAAAAACTGCTAGCTAATCCTTTTGCAGGAGACGGAACAATGCATCCTGATGAGCACCTAATAGATGTGGATGAAGTTTGTGGATTATTTAAGCTTGCAGGTGTGCCGGATGGTGTTATTAAGAAGAAGGCCTTCCCTTTATCTTTGAAGGGAGATGCATTGACATGGTATAGGCTATGTGATGATATGGGATCATGGAACTACAAACGATTGAAATTGGAATTTCATCAGAAGTTTTATCCTATGCATCTTGTTCATCGTGATCGCAATCATATATATAATTTCTGGCCTCGCGAAGGAGAAAGCATCGCTCAAGCTTGGGGGGGCTTAAATCAGTGTTATATTCATGCCCCAATCATGAGCTCTCAAGAGAAATGATTATTCAAAAAATTTATGCTTGGCTTTCTGATAACAATCGCACCATGCTCGATACTTCTTGTGCTGGCTCTTTTATGATGAAGACTATTGAATTCAAATGGGATTTATTGGAAAGAATTAAACGCAACTCTGAAGATTGGGATCTCGACGAAGGTAAGGAGTCAGGTATGACACCTAAGTTTGATTGTGTTAAATCTTTTATGGATACCGATGTTTTCCGTAAATTTAGCACTAAATATGGACTTGACTCTGAGATAGTAGCTTCTTTCTGTGAATCTTTTGCTGCTCATGTTGATCTCCCTAAGGAGAAGTGGTTTAAATATCATCCTCCCATAGAAGTAAAAGTAGCTGCACCTATTAAAGTTGAAGAAAAGACTATCACTTATAATGATCCTATTGTTCCTACTGCTTACGTTGAGAAACCACCTTTTCCTGTTAGGATAAAAGATCATGCTAAAGCTTCAACTGTGGTTCGTAAAAGCAATATTAGAACTTATACACCTCCTGAGCAAGTTAAAGTTGAACCTAATATTGCTATTGTTAAAGATCTCTTGGCTGATAATATTGATGGGCATGTTATTTATTTCTGTGATGAGAGTGCTAGAATTGCTAAACCTTGTGCTAAAGATAAACATAGACCTGTGGTAGGCATGCCTGTTATTTCTGTTAAAATAGGAGATCATTGTTATCCTGGCTTATGTGATATGGGTGCTAGTGCTAGTGCAATACCTATTGACTTATACAAAGAAATTATGCATGATATTGCACCTACTGAGTTAGAAGAAATTGATGTCACAATTAAACTTGCCAATATAGATACTATATCACCAATGGGGATTGTTAGAGATGTTGAAGTCTTGTGTGGGAAAACTAAATATCCTGCTGATTTTCTTGTTCTTGGTTCCCCACAAGATAGCTTTTGTCCCATTATATTTGGTAGACCCTTCTTGAACACTGTTAATGCTAGGATAGACTGCGGAAAGGATGTTGTTACTATTGGTTTAGGTGATATGTCTCATGAGTTTAACTTTTCTAAATTTCATAGACAACACCGTGAAGAGGAATTGCCTAGTAAGGATGAAATTATTGGTCTTGCTTCTATTGTCGTACCTCCTAGTGATCCTTTAGAAAAATATTTGCTAGACCATGAAAATGATATGTTTATGAATGAAAGAAGGGAAATAGATGAAGTATTCTTTAAACAGGAACCCATCCTGAAACACAATTTTCCTATTGAAATCCTAGGGGATCCTCCTCCACCTAAGGGTGATCCCGCGTTTGAGCTTAAACCATTACCTGATACTCTTAAATATGCTTATCTTGATGAGAAAAAGATATATCCTGTTATTATTAGTGCTAACCTTTCAGAGCATGAAGAAGAGAGATTATTGGAAACTCTTAAGAAGCACCGCGCTGCTATTGGATATACTCTTGATGATCTTAAGGGCATTAGTCCCACTCTATGCCAACACAAAATAAATTTGGAGAAAGATGCCAAACCAGTTCGTGATCACCAACGACGGCTGAATCCTAAGATGGAAGAAGTGGTAAGAAAGGAAATACTAAAGCTTCTTGAGGCAGGTATTATTTATCCCGTTGCTGATAGTCAGTGAGTAAGTCCTGTCCATTGTGTCCCTAAAAAGGGAGGTATTACCGTCGTTCCTAATGATAAAGATGAATTGATCCCGCAAAGAATTATTATAGGTTCTAGGATGGTAATTGATTTCCACAAATTAAATAAAGCTACTAAAAAAGATCATTACCCCTTACCTTTTATTGATCAAATGCTAGAAAGATTATCCAAACATACACATTTTTGCTTTCTAGATGGTTACTCTGGTTTCTCTCAAATACCTGTGTCAGCTGATGATCAATCAAAGACCACTTTTACCTGCCCTTTCGGTACTTATGCTTATAGACGTATGCCTTTTGGTTTATGTAATGCACCTGCTACCTTTCAAAGATGCATGATGGCTATATTCTCTGACTTTTGTGAAAATATTTGTGAGGTTTTCATGGACGATTTCTCTGTTTATGGATCCTCTTTTGATGATTGCTTAAGCAACCTTGATCGAGTTTTGCAGAGATGTGAAGAAACTAACCTTGTCTTGAATTGGGAGAAGTGCCACTTTATGGTTAATGAAGGTATTGTCTTGGGGCATAAAATTTCTGAAAGAGGTATTGAAGTTGATAAAGCTAAAGTTGATGCTATTGAAAAGATGCCATGTCCCAAGGACATCAAAGGTATAAGAAGTTTCCTTGGTCACGCTGGATTTTATAGGAGGTTCATTAAGGACTTCTCAAAAATCTCTCAGCCTCTGACTAATCTATTACAAAAAGATATACCATTTGTCTTTGATGATGATTGTGTAGAAGCATTTGAAATACTTAAGAAAGCATTAATCTCCGCACCTATTGTTCAGCCACCTGATTGGAATTTACCTTTTGAAATCATGTGTGATGCTAGTGATTATGCTGTAGGTGCTGTTCTAGGGCAAAGAGTTGATAAGAAATTAAATGTTATTCAATATGCTAGTAAAACTCTAGACAATGCCCAGAGAAATTATGCTACTACTGAAAAAGAATTCTTAGCAGTTGTATTTGCTTGTGATAAGTTCAGACCTTATATTGTTGATTCTATAGTAACTATCCACACTGATCATGCTGCTATTAAATATATTATGGAAAAGAAAGATGCTAAACCTAGACTTATTAGATGGGTTCTCTTGCTACAAGAATTTGATTTGCATATTATTGATAGAAAGGGAGCTGAGAACCCCGTTGCAGATAACTTGTCTAGGTTAGAAAATGTTCTTGATGACCCACTACCTATTGATGATAGCTTTCCTGATGAACAATTAAATGTCATAAATGCTTCTCGTACTGCTCCATGGTATGCTGATTATGTTAATTACATTGTTGCTAAATTTATACCACCTAGTTTCACATACCAACAAAAGAAAAAGTTTTTCTATGATTTGAGACATTACTTTTGGGATGACCCACATCTCTATCAAGAAGGATTAGATGGTGTTATTAGACGTTGTGTACCTGAGCATGAACAGGAACAGATCCTATGCAAGTGTCACTCCGAGGCTTATGGAGGACACCACGCTGGAGATAGAACCGCACATAAGGTATTGCAATCCGGTTTTTATTGGCCTACTCTCTTTAAGGATGCCCATAAGTTTGTCCTGTCTTGTGATGAATTTCAAAGAATTGGTAATATTAGTAGACGTCATGAAATGCCTATGAATTATTCACTTGTTATTGAACCATTTGATGTTTGGGGCTTTGATTATATGGGACCGTTTCCTGCCTCTAATGGATATACACATATTTTAGTTGTTGTTGATTACGTTACTAAGTGGGTAGAGGCTATTCCAACTAGTAGTGCTGATCATAACACCTCTATTAAGATGCTGAAGGAAGTTATTTTTCCAAGGTTTGGAGTCCCTAGATATTTAATGACTGATGGTGGTTCACATTTTATTCATGGTGCTTTCCGTAAAATGCTTGCTAAGTATGATGTTAATCATAGGATTGCATCTCCTTAGCACCCACAGTCTAGTGGTCAAGTAGAATTGAGTAATAGAGAGCTCAAATTAAGTTTGCTCTGTTAATAGATCTAGAAAGAATTGGTCCAAGAAACTGGATGATGCATTATGGGCCTATAGAACTGCATATAAAAATCCTATGGGTATGTCTCCGTATAAAATGGTTTATGGAAAAGCATGTCATTTACCTCTCGAACTAGAACATAAGGCATATTGGGCCATTAAAGAGCTCAACTATGATTTCAAACTTGCCGGTGAGAAGAGGTTATTTGACATTAGATCACTTGATGAATGGAGAACCCAAGCATATGAGAATGCCAAGTTGTTTAAAGAAAAAGTTAAAAGATGGCATGACAAAAGAATACAAAAGCGTGAGTTTAATGTAGGTGATTATGTATTGCTATACAACTCTCGTTTAAGATTTTTTTGCAGGGAAACTTCTCTCTAAATGGGAAGGTCCTTACGTTATCGAGGAGGTCTATCGTTCCGGTGCCATAAAAATCAACAACTTCGAAGGCACAAATCCGAAGGTGGTGAACGGTCAAAGAATCAAACATTATATCTCAGGTAATCCCATAAATGTTGAAACCAATGTTATTGAAACCGTGACCCCGGAGGAATGCTTAAGGGACACTTTCCAGAAGTTTTAGACTCCGAAAAGGAATAGGTATGTGGTACGGTAAGTAAACCGACTCCAAAACAGTTCGAATGGCAATTTTTCTCCGTTTTGGAATATTTAGAAAAATAGAAAAATAAGAAGTAGTCCGGGAAGGACACGAGGGCTCCACGAGGGTGGAGAGCGCGCCCCCTGCCTCGTGGGCACCTCGTGTGCTCTCCGGACTCCGTTTTCTTGCACGATACATATTTTGGTCGGTAAAAATTGATTATATAATCTCCCGAAGGTTTCGACTCCTGTATCACGCAAATATCCTCTGTTTTCGTGTCGAGCTGTTTTTCTGACAAATCTAGATCATCATGACGTCTCCAAGCGCCCCCAAGGACAAGTTCTTCGAGAAGGTCATCAACCCTTAACTCGCGGAGGTGTTGCGACACCCTCAAACCATTGAGATGCGTGATGGGTTGCTGCACATCCGTGATGTTGAGGGACCAAAGGGGATCGGAAGCGTGGAGACGAGGCTCGAAGCAATGGACCAACAAGTTTTCAAGTGCCAGGGGATGGTGGAACGTGGACTCAACTCCAACCAAATGATGATCACGGAGTTCGCCAACAACCACAAGCTGGATGCCCAGAACATTGGGGATACCATCTTCAAGCTTCACGAGAAGATCGAGCACCTCCAAGCCCAAATCTATGACCTGCAAAACCAAAACTGTGAGTATGAATATAGATTCAAGAGGATGAGTTTGGCTACAGATTTGAGGATCCCGGAGACTCGATCATCCTTCTATGATGGTGAGCCTATGCCTTGGAAGATGGACGACAAGCCCACATCATCAACAACTCCACCATCTTCTTCACTAGCAAAGGAGACATAATCATATGGGTATGGGCACTCCCCTTGGCAACTGCCAAGCTTGGGGGAGGTGCCCCGGTATCGTATCACCACCACATCTCCTATCTTTACCGTTTTTCTTAGTTCGATCCTTTTTAGTATTATCTTGATCTAGTAGAATAAAAGTTTTGGTATGATCTAGTTTTGATTTTTGCTTTATGATCCCTCTATGTAATCGAGTCCGTGAGCTATATATAATAAAGATTAGTGTTGAGTCAAGGGCTTGATTATATTGCTATGATCTTGAGTGAATAAAAGAAAAGAGAAAAGAATAAAAAGAAACAAAGAGATCATATTGATCTTATGGAGAGTAATGACTTCACGTAGGAAGAGTATGATGATTAAAAGTTGTTGAGAGTTGACAAACATAACTTTGGTCATCGTTGCAATTAATAGGAAGTAATAAAGAAAGAGAGGTTTCACATATAAATATACTATCTTGGACATCTTTTATGATTGTGAGCACTCATTAAAATATGACATGCTAAAGAGTTGATGCTGGACAAGGAAGACAACGTAATGGGTTATGTTTTCTTATATCTGAAATAAAGTATATTGCCATGGATCATCCAACATGTTGAGCTTGCCTTTCCCCCTCATGCTAGCCAAATTCTTTGCACCAAGTAGAGATACTACTTGTGCTTCCAAAAACCCTTAAACCCAGTTTTGCCATGAGAGTCCACCATATCTACCTATGGATTGAGTAAGATCCTTCAAGTAAGTTGTCATCGGTGCAAGCAATAAAAAATTGCTCTCTAAATATGTATGACTGATTAGTGTGGAGGAAATAAGCTTTATACGATCTTGTGATGTGGAAGAAATAAAAGCGACGGATTGCATAATAAAGGTCCATATCACAAGTGGCAATATAAAGTGACGTTCTTTCGCATTAAGATTTTGTGCATCCAACCCTGAAAGCGCATGGCAACCTCTGCTTCCCTCTGCGAAGGGCCTATCTTTTACTTTTATCTCTTACCCTTATGCAAGAGTCATGGTGATCTTCACCTTTCCTTTTTACATTTTATCCTTTGGCAAGCACGGTGTGTTGGAAAGATCCTGATATATATATATATCCAATTGGATGTAAGTTAGCGTGAACTATTATTGTTGACATTACCCTTGAGGTAAAAGGTTGGGAGGCAAAACTATAAGCCCCTATCTTTCTCTGTGTCCGATTAAAACTCCGTAACCACAAGTATTGCGTGAGTGTTAGCAATTGTGAAAGACTAAATGATAGTTGAGTATGTGGGCTTGCTGAAAAGCTCTTATGTTGACTCTTTCTGATGTTATGATAAATTGCAATTGCTTCAATGACTGAGATTATAGTTTTTTGGTTCTCAATGAAGTTTCTGATTCATACTTTGCATTGTGAATAGATTATTACTTGAGCATAAGAAATCATATGACAATACCCATATATGTTGCTGTTATTAGAATGATCATGATGCCCTCATGTCCGTATTTTATTTTATCGACACCTCTATCTCTAAACATGTGGACATATTTATCGTTATCGGCTTCCGCTTGAGGACAAGCGAGGTCTAAGCTTGGGGGAGTTGATACGTCCATTTTGCATCATGCTTTTATATCGATATTTATTGCATTATGGTCTGTTATTACACATTATGTCACAATACTTATGCCTATTCTCTCTTATTTTACAAGGTTTACATAAGGAGGGAGAATGCCGGCAGCTGGAATTCTGGGCTGGAAAAGGAGCAAATATTACAGACCTATTTTGCACAAATCCAAAAGTCCTGAAACTCCACGAAAGTTATTTTTGGAAATAGTAAAAAATACTGAGTGGAAATAATACCAGAGGGGGCCCACACCCTGGCCACGAGGGTGGGGGCGCGCCCTACCCCCCTGGGCGCGCCCCTGCCTCGTGGGCCCCCTGTTGGCCCTCCGGTGCCCATCTTCTGCTATATGAAGTCTTTCGTCTGAAGAAAAATCATAAGCAAGTTTTCAGGACGAGACTCCGCCGCCACGAGGCGGAACCTTGGCGGAACCAATCTAGGGCTCCGGCGGAGCTGTTTTGCCGGGGACAATTCCGTCCGGGATGGGGAAATCATCGCCATTGTCATCACCAATGCTCCTCTCATCGGGAGAGGGCCAATCTCCATCAACATCTTCACAAGCACCATCTCCTCTCAAACCCTAGTTCATCTCTTGTATCCAATTCTTGTCTCCAAGTCTGGGATTGGTACCTGTAGGTTGTTAGTAGTGTTGATTACTCCTTGTAGTTGATGCTAGTTGGTTTATTTGGTGGAAGATCATATGTTCAAATCCTTTATGCATATTAATACTCCTCTGATTATGAACATGAATATGTTTTGTGAGTAGTTACGTTTGTTCCTGAGGACATGGGAGAAGTCTTGCTATTAGTAGTCATGTGAATTTGGTATTCGTTCGATATTTTGATGAGATGTATGTTGTCTCTCCTCTAGTGGTGTTAGGTGAACGTCGACTACATGACACTTCACCATTATTTGGACCTAGAGGAAGGCATTGGGAAGTAATAAGTAGATTATGGGTTGCTAGAGTGACAGAAGCTTAAACCCTAGTTTATGCGTTGCTTCGTAAGGGGCTGATTTGGATCCATATGTTTCATGCTATGGTTAGGTTTACCTTAATACTTCTTTTGTAGTTGCAGATGCTTGCAATAGGGGTTAATCATAAGTGGGATGCTTGTCCAAGTAAGGGCAGCACCCGAGCACCGGTCCACCCACATATCAAATTATCAAAGTACCGAACGCGAATCATATGAACGTGATGAAAACTAGCTTGACGATAATTCCCATGTGTCCTCGGGAGCGCTTTTCTCTATATAAGAGTTTGTCTAGGCTTGTCCTTTGCTACAAAAAGGATTGGGCCACCTTGCTGCACTTTATTTACTTTTATTACTTGTTACCCGTTACAAATTACCTTATCACAAAACTATCTGTTACCTATTATTTCAGTGCTTGCAGAGAATACCTTGCTGAAAACCGCTTATCATTTCCTTCTGCTCATCGTTGGGTTCGACACTCTTATTTATCGAAAGGACTACGATAGATCCCCTATACTTGTGGGTCATCAGGGACCATGAGCATGTACCTGGGCCGGATTCATGTGAGAGCCTCCCTTCCAGATAATTATGGGCTCCTCTATTGGGCCTTCATCAGTGGGCTGCATGTTATCAACAAGTGGAAAATGTGTTCCGTACCAAAAATAGTATGCGCTACGTATGGTACGGGGCACTAAAGGATCGGACCATGCAACGACTTCCAAAACATTGTGTTTGTCGTTCTAACAACACATTTATTCAACCAACAGACGAAATATACTACTGATTGTACATTGAAAACAGCAGCAGCAGCAACCAGGGCTGGGGGTGCAACAGAAGCAGTAAGCAGGCCAGAAGAGTAAAGACGCAGCTCTCTCTTCCAAACCAAACATTAGCCATCATTACAAAAGGGCTACCAAAAAGAACAAGTGTATGCATCAAACTAAATAAAGATCCTACTACACCAAGTGTACGCATCTAACTAACTGGCTCAGTTAGACGTTACTATTTATTAAGCTGTGGAGATTGGCTGACGGCTTGAACCATATGGGTGCCTGACGGGGGAAACTCCAGCCAGCAGGTCGAAGTCCGATACTTGCGACCCTCTCTCCTACTTTGGGTTGCAGAGCGTGGCGGCACATATCAGGGTATGGTGTAAGCACAGACGCATGGTACGCTGTGTACACACAGTTTTGCCTAATGAACGAAACCACGCTGCCATCATGATCCTTGCCGTCGGTTATCTCCTGGTTAATCGGATAATTCATTCTGGGAAACAGAGAGCATGTACCAAGGCTACTTACCAGCCTCCAGTCAAAAATTCCTGAAGGCCCAGAGAAGCTGGGATCCTGCTCAAAGACCTTGCAGTGACTGTGATTGTATTCCGCGAAATAACACGTCCGATACGTGCGAACGATGGATGTCGTCTGATCGAGCCAGGAACCACCTGCAACTGCCATGCCGCTTTTCTTTGAAAGGTTCTAGGATTAGGAAGGGTAGGGACACCAGGCGGCCTACAACATCATATCAAGTTGGAGTCAAATAAAAAAGGGCTCTTAATGTAGTCAATCTTAAGAACAGCGTGTTCTGAGCATGAATATTTTTTCAGTAAATGTTGACAGTAATATAAGCAAGCCATCATGATATCATAAGAAAGTAACATACTACTGTAACAACCGTTTGTAGCGATGACTGGAGTAGGCCAGCAATATGTCCGACCATAGAAGAAGCCCTTGTGTTCAATGGCATCAGAGAACTGATACGTCTCCAACGTATCTATAATTTTTTATTGTTCCATGCTATTATATTATCTGTTTTGAATGTTTAA
>NC_057799.1:388733182-388753427 GCF_018294505.1 Triticum aestivum | reverse complement strand
GCACGGAAATTTAAAATGGTTGAGTATCTGGCAAATACGTTGAACCCCACCTTTTCGAAAAACTGTAGTATATGGGTGTAGGTGGCCATGTGTTCGTTAATTCCCTTGTATTTTTCGTACTATGTCACTCGAGTACGATTCACAATTGTTGGGTTGCACTTAAGCTAACATGTTACTAAATTTGTGATTCTTCAACTAAGATTTCGTCCTCTGCCTTTCATGGTATGCTGTCATGAACCGATCGATGCTCAGAAACAAAAACTTGTATTGGCTTTGTTTCCAGGCTGGAGTGGTTATTATAGACGGATGGCTAAGGTTAACTGCTGCTGCACAGACTGCTGTTTTATTCAAGCAACTTCGCATTACACTTGATGCTGTTCTGAAAGAATTGACAAGAAAGCCGGAGGTATGTTGTCTCCTTTTTGTTTGATATATAAAGGTGAAACCACTGATAACGTGAATATGCCATGCAGTTGTAGCGTCTCCTGCACATTTGTGCATACATTTGCTTTATACTACTCCATATCACTTTACCATTTATAAAAGATGTATAACCTACTTTGAACAGAAGGCTGCTTCACCATATGCAAAAATCTATAACTTGCGGTGAACAAAAGACTGCTTGAAGATGGTATTCATACCATCTTCGCATACATTTGCTTCGTATCATTTAATCGTTTGTAAAAATGTATAACCTACTTTGTACAAAAGATTGCTTCATTATATGCAAAAATGTATAACTTGCTATAAACAAAAGGCTGCTTGAATATAGTATTCATACCATCTTCGCATACATTTGCTTTGTATCACTTAACCATTTGTAAAATTTTGGAACCTACTTTCAACAAAAGGCTGCTTCAGTATATGCAAAAATGTATAACGTGCTATGCACAGAAGGCTGCTTGAAGATGGTATTCATACTATATGCTGTATCTTGCAATTTTCTAATTAGTTGGTCTGAATGTATGATTTCAGATGGCAACTTTTGTTGACAACGAAGTGGTCAGATCCATCATTCATTTGCTGTTGGAAGAAGAGAAGGCCCAACAAGCATGAATTGTGGTAATCTCTTCATATTGATTTTTTCTTGTACATGATCTTACTTGGAGAATGAGCAAACAGCATGGCAAGTATGATCTTGCAGATTTAAATGTTAAATGTGGAGCACTAGAGCTTCTTCAATGGAAATCGTTGTCCTCGACTTTTCAAATTTTACATAGAAAACATGTTAAAACAAGCCTTGGGATGTCATCTATTAAGTTTCGAGGTTAAGTGTTTTGATTTCTGAACTAACTTCTGTTACTTCCAATAGGTCAATGAATTACTGTACAGATAATGGTGGAACTGTGGCGGAATTAACTTGAGAACTTGTCCTCAGATCAGGTGCCCGGATCTAAATTGCAGATGACCTGGTACATTCTAGCATGTTTGTCTTGGTAACTAAGTAGTCTTTGTCCTGATACCTGTGTGCTCAAATCATGCTAGTGAATTTCTTATACTAGTAAAAAAGTTGGATCTAGTGATTTTGGGCATTTTAGTTTGTTAACTTCATTTGTGTCTAACAGACGCCTCGTAACTAGTCAATGAGTGCCAATTTTCGTATACCTTTATGTGGCCCTCCATGTCACCAACTCACCATGTGATCTTATGATTTCATCTCACGAACACACGAAATTATGGGTGTCCCACCTTGTCCATTCTAGTTGTCATATTGGCTAGCAGAAGTGACGTGCACGTCTTTGTAGCGTCACTAGTGCGTGGAAACTCTTCGGTAATGCTGAAAGGAGCATGGAATTTGAAATTATCATGCCTATCATGTTTAGCTAGCATTTACTTTTTGACGCAGTGTGATAATGCATATAATTATATTCTGCAGCTGCTGGCCTTTTTGGAGCACATGAGCTTTCTGTTATACCGGGCCTTCATGCTACATGATGAATGCTATCAAGTAGCGAAGGTTGATTCTCAGGGCTCGCCTGCGGTCTTTTACTGTGTTGGTGACTGACGATGGAGAAGTTTCAGAGTGACCGGATTTCATTGGCTTGACTTCTTTACAGAACAAAAGTGTATGATTTACTCATATCACAATGCTTATATGCTACAGTGAAGATAATTGCATTGAAATGAAATACTCTCTTGCAACTTCCAACTTGTTTAATTAAATATTGTAGTGTTCATATACACAAAAAGTAGAATGGAATGATAGGAAGCCATATTGTTTCTAGAAAGCTGGGCAGCCCGACAGGAGGCAGCTTCAGGGGTGTATGGTAGGGCCATGGTTTCGTCAGCAGGGACGGTCGTTGATGCCCTCCCCTTTCTCCGGCCCATTTTCCTGGCCAAATCTCGTGTCTGGTCGCTTTACTCCTCCTTCGGTAAGGGTCCACTCCTGACTGCTCTTCCTCGCATCTTCTTCACACTCCTAGTCACTTTTTCACCTTTGCCCCCAACCAGGCAACCACCCAGCCTCCCCCTTTCCACAATTTTTACATTTTCTTGAGGGAATCAGATTCTACGACTTTTACTGATTCCATGTCCAAAGAAGTCCAGTCCACACAACGTATGCCCCAAACCGTCCTCGTCTTGACGTATACGATGATGCTCGATCGAGTCCATGTTAGCCCCACATGCACCTTCCAAGAGAATCACGAGTTTGAACACGCTTAAATAAACTATAGACCTCAACTTGGGCATCAATCTTTGTTCCACCTAACCCTATTAAATTGGCGTCGATCAAGGCTTGTCATAGCCAAGCCATATAGTACTATAATACATCTGTATGTGTGCCCCACCTCCATTTGGTTAGCCACACATACATACAGTGTAAAAGCGGATCTTGCATTGTGGACTGCAGAGCGAGATACCATTGAAACCGCCATTCTATATTCATCACAAGCTACTAGTCCACTCTGTTCTCCTCTGCCAAACACACATTGTTAACTAGTAACACCAAGTTTGAACAATGCTTAATTCAGCGAGAGATGTTCTTAGAGCAACTCCAATGGGGCGACCCATTTCGTCCGCCCGCGTCCGTTTGGGTCGGGGCGGACAAAAGTAGCGGTCCAACGCGCCGATCCAAAGGGACGCGCGTCCGTTTTTCGTCCGCGGGCGACCCATTCCAGACCCAGTTTTGAGCCGGATTTGCGTCGGCGCGGACACGAGACGGACGGGCGCGCGCGCCTACTCCTCTCACCGGGCCCGCCGGTCGGTGGCAGCCACCAACATTCCCCCATTTTCCCCAAAAATGCTCCCGCCTGCGCGCGCCCCCGCCCCCCAACCAGCCATGGAGGACGCCATCGACCTCGACCTCGACGCCGCTGCCGGCCTCGCCTCCCTCGCCTCGTCCGGCGCCGTCGCCCCCTTCGGGAAAGGCAAGCCTCGTGCCCCACGCAAGACCGCCGCGGCGGCCAAGCCGAAGAAGGCGCTGACGCCCAAACAGCGAGCAAGGGAGTCGGCCAAGAGGAAGGGCCGGAGGCACGTTGCGGACGCCTTGATCGCAAGCGTGGACGGCATGATGAATAAGGACTCAAGGGAGGAGGAGCGCCGGCGTTTCAAGGCGGAGCAAATGGATGCTTTCATGGAGATCCAAAGGAGGAGGCTTGATCTTGACGCCGAGAAGCAAGCCAAGATGTTCGAGCTCGAGGCGGAGAAGCAAGCCAAGATGCTAGAGATCGAGGCCGCCAACGCCAAGAAAAAGGCGAAAGAAGTGGCTCTTGCAAGCATGATGACCGGGGTGGAGATCATGAAGGTGGATCTCAACGCCTTGTCGCCAAGGAAGAGGCTGTGGTTCGAGAAGATGCAGGCCGACATGCTCAAGTTCGACGACGAGTGATCTATGGCGTCGAGGGCCATCTTTTTGTATGCCGGCAGGTGTGACGGCATGACCACGGGAGCCGCGATGGCGTGGTCGAACTCAAGTCCCATCATTTTTTGTGTGCTGGCATGTGTGCCGGCCGGCTGACGAGTGCGTCAGCATGAACTGTGGTATTTTCTGAAGCCGGCATTGTATGCCGGCACTGGCATGGTGCCGGCATGAGACATGGCCGCTGGCATGATCGGCCGCGGGCCTTTTTTATTTAAAATTTGAATGCGGACATGAAATGGGTCGGCGCGTTGGACGCATTGCCGACCCAAATGCAAAACTGGGTGAACGCCGGCGGACGGCCGACCCAAACGGACAAAAAGCGGACAAATGCACCGTCCGTTTGGGTCGCCCCATTGGAGTTGCTCTTAGCGGTGGAGCTCGGTAGCAGCCGGTAGATGATAGGTTGGCACTTGGCAGATAGATCCTTGCGCATAAAACAAGGGGGCTGAGAGGCGAGCACTCCACCGGCATATCCTATCCTTGGGATCCAAGGGCAGCGCGCCCGGGAACCAGCCAAAACGGGAGGAGCATATTGGCGGCCATTTCATTTCTTGCAAACTAAGCTACACGCGGAGCGAACATCTAGATTCCCTTTGGTCGCTTATATATACCCCTCCCCGTCGCCGTGACCCATTCCCCCCTCCCTCCCCCGGCCGCTACGTCGTACGTCTCGCGCCTCGCCCATCTCCATTAATCGCCGGAAGCGCTAGCTTCTGAGGTTCTTAGACAGACGATCGATCGAGAGGCTGGAGAGATCAATTGGGCGTTTGGGTGTACATGAACCTGACGTTGAGTCTAGGCGTCAATGGTGGCGCCGCTGCGGCCAAGAAGCGCAAGGTGATGGACGGCGTCGGCGACGTTGGCGTCCTCGGCGCCGGTGACGGCGGTGACCGCGCCACTGTCATGAGGCTCCTCCAGGCCAGAGATCGCATGGTGAAGGTTGAGCTTGATCACGACGACGGGGACGTGAGTGACCGCGGAGCCTCGCCGCTGATGCGCTTGCTCCTCTCGTCGGCGGCCGCCGGGGAGGTCGGCGACATGCACGCAGCGGCCATGGCCTTGCAGGAGGTCTACCGGCACGCGTCCTTCCGCGGCGGCGACCCCGCCCAGCGGGTCGCATCCTACTTCGCGGACGCGCTGGCGTCGAGGCTCCTGCTGCCGCCGCCGGCGAAGGCGAAGACGACGACGACGACGACTCGCGAAGAGCAGTTCCTGGCGTTCACCATGTTCTACCAGGCGTCCCCGTTCTACCAGTTCGCGCACTTCACGGCGAACCAGGCCATCGTGGAGGCGTTCGAGGCCGGCGGCCGGCGCCGCCTCCACGTCGTGGACTTCGACGTCTCGTTCGGCTTCCAGTGGCCGTCCCTGATGCAGTCCCTTTCCGACGCCGCCACCACAAGCTCCTCTCTATCCTCCCAGGACGACAGCGGCGACTGCTGCGACGAGCCGGTGTCCCTGCGCATCACCGGGTTCGGCGCGAGCGCCGACAAGCTGCGGGACACGGAGGCCCGCCTCGCCCGCTTCGCGGACGGCTGCCCCAACCTACGGTTCGAGTTCGAGGGCGTCGTCAACAACGGGCCGGAGGAGGGCCGCCATGAGCGCATAACGACCGACCCCGCCGCGACGGTGGTCGTCAACCTGGTGTTCCCGGCCGCACAGAACGTGAGGCAGAGCTCATGGGATCCGCGCAGCGCATCGGCTCACATCCGGTCTCTGAACCCGTCCTTGGTCTTCCTGATCGACAAGGTCGACGAAGGCAACGGCGGCGTTAAAGGCGCCGGAAGATGCGGAAGCGCGAGCCTGCTCCCGCGGTTCGCGGCCAACCTCCGGTACTACGCGGCCGTGTTCGAGTCGCTGCACGAGTGCCTCCCGGCCGACAGCGCTGAGAGGATCGCCATCGAGAGGGACCACCTCGGCGTGGAGATCAGCGACGCAATGGCCTCTCTGGACCGTCGGCGCCACGACGGCGATCGCGCGGCGGACAAGGTGAGTCGCGGTTGGAAGGAGAGGCTGGAGAGCGCGGGGTTCGAAGACGCGAGGCTGAGCTCGAGGACGGTGAGCCAGGCGAAGCTGCTGCTCAAGATGAAGAGCGGCGGGTGCGGCGGCGGCGGGTTCCGCGTCATGGAGGCCGGCGACGGCAAGGCCATGGCGCTGGGGTGGCGAGACAGGGCCCTCATCACGGCCAGCGCGTGGCGGCCGTGCCGGCAATCGGTCGGCAAGAACGAGCCCTGAAACACGCGCCCATTCATTCATTCAGTACATAGATATTGTGATAGACCGTGTGCTCATCCGATTCTTCTTGGTTTCTTCTTCATTGGTTCCTTATTGGCAGAGAGAGAGAGAGCTTGATTCTTAGTTTCTTTTCTCTTGATTTCTTGAGTGATATATACATGTATACTCGTACAAGTAAAAAGAGGTTATATACAGCTGATATCATATTCATACGTACGTTCATATACACATGAATCATTTTATCCTCACGTATGAATAATAATTAACTGCATCACGAGCTTTTGCGCACTAATTAACCATTGGTTTTTTAGATGAATTAACCATGGTTGGTAGTGATGAGATTTAATACGGTGAGTTGACAAATCAAACATAACAAAATCGTGCAAGCATTTCCGATGGACGTCGAGTCTAGTCCCGACTGTCCAACTGACATTTTGCTTCGACTCCAACACGTTGGAAAGCATATCCCTTCCTTCCTAGTAGTATAAAACAACGAACGGATCTGCACTGGAAAGGTCGGATATGTATGCACAGGACAATCAGAAGACATGCGGGAGTGGTTCACCAAACTGTTAAGCGGTCAGTCTACACCTAATAAAGATCTGCAGCTGGGCAGATAGCGTTGTTGAAATATAATGCGTGCTGCCATTTGTGTCTTCCGGTACTCAAGCACGAGGCTCATTAACTAGTCAGATATAATCGTCATCTACAGTGAAGATGGATCGACAGAGATCATCGCCGAGATAAGATGGAGAGGCTAGATGGCCATGGCATGCCGGTGGTTTGACTTTCCAATAATCTTTCATGCATGCTAGTGGCCATTTGATCCTCTGATCGTGAGAGGTAGTACTCCTTAGAGCATCTACAGCCTGCCCCCTAAAACCGTCTCAAATGCTTAAACCAGTCTTAAATGCTCATCGGTCACAAAAAATCGACTCATCTGGATGTCTCAAACCGGCCTCAAACGTCTGGGCCATCAGACGCCTCTCATATCCAGCCCACATATAGGGTGGATATGGGATGGCATGGCCCACCACCGACCCTAACGTTGTTCCACAAAAAACCCCAATCCGGCTCCTCGCTGGGAACCCTTGCTCACTCACTCTCTTATCTTACTTCGTCCTTTTCTCTCTCCTCTCCAATTCCGATCCACCCAGCGCAATGTCGAGCTCCGACCTGGCTCTGACGTGGACGTCGACAAGGAGTTGGCCCTCCGCATTGCCTTGGAGCGGTTCAAGGTGGACACCAGGGGCAGCTCCGGATCTGCAGCATCGCCGCAGCTCCTGCACTGGCGCAGCGCAGTCGTCGGAGCTGGCCCATCACGGCCCGCACGCAGCTCCGCCAGGGCCACGCAGTCCGCTCCGCCCCCCGCGCCATCCCCTTCCCCTGCCAGCGGATGCTCCGCGCGGGCAGCGGTGGGTGCTAGTGCCCGCGCTGTCGGCCCACGCGCGCACTCTGGAATCAGAGGCGCACATAGCCCGCCGCGAGATGCAGCAAGCAAAGGGAGAGGGAGGCGACGGAGCCCGATGAGGACGAGCATCTCCTCGCTTGGGCCTACGACGAAAGAACGCGAAGGCGCTCCGACTTGCCATAGAGTAGTTGGAGCGCGAGGCGAAGGAGGCAGCGACGGAGGCGACTCGGCTCGCCAAGTTAAGCGGCAGCAGGACATGGCCATCCGTCAGATGAAGGGGCTGATCGTCCTCTCCGACTCCAACTCCGACGACGGCGGCGACCACAACTCCACCTCCTCCCTAGATGACCATGATCCTCCACGAGCCCCGAACGCCTACAGCTACGCCGGCGACCGAAAGGGGAAAGGTCGGGGAGGAAGTGGTGAAGACGCTCCTCCTCCTATGTTTTTTTATCGCTTTTTAGTTGTTGAACTTAAGAACTTGTCTGGCGATGAACTTCGATGATCTTTTGGATGATGTACAATTTGTTTATGCGCATTTGGTTGTCCGTTTGATGCCGGTTTCGTTTTGCGTTGTTTGATCACGTAGAATAGCTCTTACGTTGTATGTGTTGTGTGGATATAAGGTGCTGGATATGAGGTAGGTGGATGTGGAGAGAGTAGTTTGAGACGTGACTCGTCAATGCCCGCGGGCATTTGACGGATTGGATTTGTCAAATCCGGCTGTAAATGATAAAGATCTGTAGTACTCACTAAAAAAACAGAGATAAAGATCCGCACCGAAACATTACCACGTACTACTAGTCTACTACTTTCATCTCAAAGTAAAAGACGTTTTTTCAGGGAAATGAGGTAGTACGAAGGAAGCCGCTTGCACGAAAATAATGTGGCCCTGTCAGAATGTTCCTACCAAGTACAGCAAACCTAAGCAAATGTTGTTCATCATTGAAAAAAACACCATGGTTTGACGGTCAGCTCCAGCTCAGCTCAGCTGATATATATGGCACAAAGACCGTACGTAGCAGGAGGACACGATCGACGAGTGGTGGCGGCACTTGAGAAACAAAAGGAGGTGTGAAAGCGGACGCGAATATCTTTCCTGACGCGTTCAAGATGTTCCAAATCCCTATCTTGTCCGGAAGAATACTCTACTTTACAAGGATAGATACCACTTTACATTTCCATCCATCCATCCCAAAAAACAGATGCTCTATAGTTTGGTCGAACGGAGCGCATACTCTTCCTCGCGCAGCCAAGAAGAGAACATCGGAACGAGTTTTCCTCTAGCAGGCTGGCTGATGCGAGTTGTTTACCCCCTCCTGGCGGCTGAGCAAATATTCGTTCCGCCCCGTTCGCTGTACTGTATTCCATTCCCGTCGCCACCCAACCCCGCTTACTTTCCGCAACGTTTACAGGTCAACATCTCCGTTGGATCCAAGGCAGGGACAAAGCCCGGGTCACATCGCGGCCAGCTGCAGAGTCCACCCCTCGTCTCGACGGGGGGAGATTCCGTTTTGGCAGGTGGATGGAGCGGCTGTCAAGGAGCCAATGGGCAGAGATTATCCATCCGGCATCGCCTCGCCTCGCCGGCCAAGCAGCCTGCATTTGTTAAACAAGTCGCTCGGACGCTCTTCTTTAGGTCTAGGGTGTCACGGGAGATCTCCCCAAATCCGGATCTGTCCCCGTCGGGCCGCGTGTTCGCGTATGTTTGTCGTGCGCCGGGCGACGCTATGGCCACGCCATTGGCTTGGCGCTTGCAGCGCGGGGCAGCGGAGGTTAAACAAGCGGCGCATGCTTGGCCTGGCGTCTCCGGGGGGTTGCGCGGAATATCCCAGTGCGGTGCGGAGATACACCCGCGACCGCGACGGGGACGGGGGGAAAGGGTGAGGCTGCGTGCGTGCTCTGGATATTCGGGCAGAAATGCACGTTGCTTCTGGACGGGTTCTGTTCGTCTCCGAGAGTACAAGACGGCATCGTGTGTGTTTTGTCTATGGGATCAATTGTGTTGTGTCGTTTTCCAGGTAATGATTCCCTTGAAAGCCTAGCTTTTGTAATTTTCTGTTTAAAGCTTGGAGGATATCCTATCCGGGTCTGTCTAGGACACATCTAGATGTGACATAGTTATGTCACATCTAAGCTGATGTACACTCTGTCTGTGGTCTATTTTTTTTTAAATTTTTTTTTCTGTTTCTTGTTGTTGCATTATATATTTGTGAGAGCTTAGATGTGACATCCTTAAATAACATCTAGATGTGAATTAGACAAACTGTATCCTAAACGCCGGCATTCGATGATATTATAGCATCTACAACCCGACACCGGACATGACTCCTTACAAAAATGCCAACCAACCAGACCCTTAAATCCAACCCAGACGGCCCTCGTATGCAGTCTATATGTGGGGAAGATATGAAACGACCGCACGCGTGGCGGATCCTAGCGCGCAACCCCCAGCTTCCCTGCGCGCCTTCTGGGTTGGCTCATGTGGGGCGCAAGGTCCCCCGGTTATTTTTTCTTTCTTCTTTTATGTTTCTTTTTTTGTTTTCTTTTTCTTTTTTCCTATTTTCCCTTTTTTATTTTTTTCAATTTGTGAAAATCTTTGAGATCCGTGTACATTTTCTAAAATTATGAACATTTTTTAAGTTACAACATTTTTTGGAAATCATGAAAACATTTGTTTACAAATGTATGAACATTTTTTAAAATTGTGATTATTTTTTGAAATTTAAGATTTTTTTAAATTCATGAACACTCTCTTCAACCATGAACTTTATTGAATTTGCAAAAGATTTTTTAAATCATGAACATTTTTTCAAACCATGAACATTTTCAATTTGTGAACATGTTTTTGAAATTGTGAATTTTTTTGAAATCACTAACTTTTTTTTGAATTTGCAAACATTTTATGATTTATTAATTTTTTGTCCAAAATGCACATTTTTTAAGATTTCAAAACTTTCTATGATCGCAAATTATTTAAATAGAAAAATGAAAACCAAAAAGGAAAAAGGAAAAAAAACTTTAAAAAATAGAGTGCTCGGACATGGGCCGGCCCAAATGGGTGCTCTGGGGGAGCGAGGGATGCGCGCTACTGCTCCTCCTACCGCCCCACGCGCCATATAGGAGGTCCCCACACGCGTGTGCCACTCAGGCCCATGTCAAATCCCTTCAAATTAACCAAGTCCATCAAAACGACCGATTTGCTTCTGCGCCTGTCCTCCTTTTCCCGCCTCCGAGCAATCACCCTCCTCCCACGGGCCGGTCTTGAGATTTCGGGGCACCGAGGCGAAACTAGAAGTCAAGCCCTTCAATACGTATGGCATTAGTGTGGAGATAGCCACCATGCAGTAGTGATAACGGGATGTACTCCAACTGATGAAAATTCAGTAACAGGGCAAATCTTCATGAATTTGTTGATATATTATCCCAAATAAAATCACAGAGATTAGTAGGTATAGAGGCCCAACACTGGGCCGCACTACCAAGAGTTTTTATTTTGGTTTGTTTTAATTTAATTTAAGAACAATGACGAAATTCCAGAATGTTTGCTAATTCAACTTTTTTATTGAATTCAAAAACAGTTAGTGAACTGAAAAATAATTCCTGATTTAAACTAAGTTTGGAAATTCAAAAGAGATCATGAATGTTCAAATGTTCGTGAAATGAAAAATGTTCACATTTTGGAAATAAGTTCATAAATTCAAAAACTATTAAATTACAAAAAACTTCACAAATTCATAAAAATATTTACGAATTTTAGAAAATCACTAATTCAATAAAAATCGAATTAAAACCATGAATCTAAAAAAGTTCGTGAAATTGAAAAAGGTTTGTTAACTTGAAAATTCTTCGTATTTTTTAAAAAATCACGAATTTTCCGAACAAAGTTCAATACAAAGGGAAAAAGTAAAAAGGGAAAAAATATTTAAAAATAATTAAAATGACAAAGAAAAGAAAAAGGTGATCAGAAGCTTTAGAAAACGGTTTCAAAAATCTTGTGAGGAAAAAAAGAAACTACAATTTTATTTTTTTATAGCCAAAAAACCACAATTTATCCAACAACATGTTATGTAATGCAAATCCAAGCGCCCAAAATGTATGCACATGTGCAGCGCATAACCTTTGTTCGGAATGGGCCGGTCCATCTAAGGAACGTTTTAGGTGAAGCTCATCCCGTTTTGGGTAAGCTTCCCAGGGACGTCCTCGTTGGAAGGAGACGCAACGCGCACCATTCCCGCACAACGGTTCCTTTTGGGCCGACCCATGTGCGTGTGCCCTGTTTTTTTGTTTCATTTATACATTTTATTTTTTTATTTTTTTGTTTTCCTTTTTTACTAAAAAGTAAGGAAAACACTTCACATTAGCCGGCGGATTTAACGCGCGCGTCCACCGTCTCCGCGACCATCAGCACATGTGTTTTGCAACATTGGTTTTGTTGCAAATAGAAGACCGCAACACATAACATGTTGTTGGATAAATCATGGTTTTGCAGGCTATTTGTTGGGAAACGTAGCATGCAATTTCAAAAATTTCATACGCTCACGCAAGATCTTTTTAGAAGATGCACAGCAACGAGAGGGGGAGAGTGTGTACATGTACCCTCGTAGACCGAAAGCGGAAGCGTTTGACAACGTGGTTGATGTAGTCGAACTTCTTCTCGTTCCGACCGATCAAGCACCGAACATACGGCACCTCCGAGTTCTGCACACGTTCAGCTCGATGACGTCCCTCAAACTCTTGATCCAGCAAAGTGTCGAGGAAGTAGATGAGTTTCGTCAGCACGACGGCGTGGTGACGGTGATGGTGAAGTGATCCGCGCAAGGCTTCGCCTAAGCACTACAAGAATATGATCGGAGGCGTAAACTGTAGAGGGGGGCGCCGCACACGGCTAGGAATCAATGTTATGTCTTCTAGTGGTGCCCCCCCACACACTATATATATATATATATATATATATATATATATATATATATATATAGGTGGGAGAGGGAGGGGAGCAGCAAGGGGCGCTCAAAGTAGGAGGAATCCTACTTGGGCGCTGATACGTCTCCGTTGTATCTATAATTTTATATTGTTTCATGCCAATATTATACCATTTTCACATACTTTTGGCAACCTTTTATATGATTTATTGGACTAACCTATTGATCCAGTGCCCAGTGCCAGTTCCTGTTTTCTGCATGTTTTTTGTATCGCAGGTTATCCATATCAAACGAAGTCCAAATGCAATAAAATTTCACGAAGAATTATTTTGGAATATATGTGATTTTTCAGAGTTGGAATCACCGCAAACGGAGGCCTACACAGCCCACAAGACACCAGGGCGCGCTAGAGGCCCCTGCCGCGCGGTGGTGGGTTGTGCCCTCCTCGTACGTCAGTTGGAGCTCTACTTCGGGCGCAAGGAAGCTTATATCCGGAAAAAGATGTGTTAAAATCTCAGCGCAATCGGAGTTACGGATCTCCGGGAATATAAGAAACGGTTTTCGGCCAGATCTGAGGAACGCGAAACAGAAGAGAACAGAGAGAGAGATCCAATCTTGGAGGGGCTCCCGCCCCTCCGGCGCCATGGAGACCAAGGACCAGAGGGGGAACTCTCCTCCCATCTAGGGGGAGGCCAAAAAAGAAGAAGAAGGAGGGGGCTCTCTCCCCCTCGCTTCCGGTGGCACCGGAGTGCCACCGGGGGCAATGATTGGGACGACGATCTACATCAACAATCTTGCTACCGTCAACACCAACTTTCTCCCACTCTATGCAGCGGTGTAACACCCCCCCGTTGTAATCTCTACTTAAACATGGTGCTCAACTCCATTATTATTTCCCAATGATCTATGGTTATCCTATGATGTTTGAGTAGACCCGTTTTGTCCTGTGGGTTAATCGTGATCTTGGTTGGTATGATTGTATATTTTATTTATGGTGCTGTCCTACGGTGCCCTCCGTCTCGCGCAAACGTGAGGGGCCATCGCTGTAGGGTGTTGCAATATGTTCATGGTTCGCTTACGGTGGGCTGTGAGAGTGACAGAAACTTAAACCCGAGTAACTGGGGTATGACGTATGGGAGTAAAGAGGACTTGATACTTAATGCTACGGTTGGGTTTCACGACCTTAATGATCTTTAGTAGTTGCGGATGCTTGCTAGAGTTCCAATCATAAGTGCATATGATCCAAGTAGAGAAAGTATGTTAGCTCATGCCTCTCCCTCATATAAAATTGCAAGAATGATTACCGGTACTTGTTATCGATTGCCTAGGGACAAATAAATTTCTTGTTCACAAAAGCTCTCTACTAAAACTAACTTAGTTGTGTCTTTATCTAAACATCCCCTAAATTTTATTTACGTGCTCTTTATTATCTTGCAAACCTATCCTATCACACCTACAAAGTACTTCTAGTTTCATACTTGTTCTAGGTAAAGCGAATGTCAAGTGTGTGTAGAGTTGTATCGGTGGTCGATAGAACTTGAGGGAATATTTGTTCTACCTTTAGCTCCTCGTTGGGTTCGACACTTTTACTTATCGAAAGAGGCTACAATCAATCCCCTATACTTGTGGGTTATCAAGACCTTTTTCTGGCGCCGTTGCCGGGTAGCAATAGCGTGGGGTGAATATTCTTGTTTCTGCTTGTTTGCTTTATCATTAAGTAGTTTTTATTTTCTGTTCTAAGCTGTTCTCTATCTTTAGTTATGGATATGGAACACAAACACCAAAAAAATTAGTTGTACTTGCTACTCATGGAGATGGGGAACCCCCTAAAACCCTCGATGCTCGTTATGTAAAAGATATTATGCACTACTTTGATAATCCTGAGAAAACCCCATTCAACTATATAATGGGAGTAACGTTGGATCAACGTGAATACTTTAGGGATTATCGCTTAACACAAAAAGGGAAACTTTTATGGGATCAAATTCATATGTTGCATTGGTATGCTTGGGAGCTATGCTTGAGATATGATTATACTTGTTGTTCTAGGATGAATGCTCCACATCTCCCCTTTTCATGTGAATTTAATGATAATGAAACCTTGGCTTCTTATGCTAGAGGTATATATGATTACTATGATGTGGAACGAATAGAAGAATTTGTTGCTTTTAAGGGTGCTTATGAAATTGAATCTTTGTTTGAAAAATATGAAGCTTTTGATGATGATGTTTATAGACCTGAAAATTTTGCCATCCTTAAATATTGCTATGATAATTATAAATAGAATTCCGATATTGATGAATTTATTAAGAAAGTCTCCGCTGTCCAAGAAGAGACTAATATTTTGCAGGAGTCTATGGAAGAAGGAATTGATGAAACTGTGAGCTCATTGGATGAAAAAGATGATGAGAAGAGCGAAGAACAAAAGGAGGAAGATCGGATTAGCTACCATGCCCACCTTCTAATGAGAGTAATTCTTCAACTCGTACATTATTTAATTTCCCTTCGTGCTTACCGAAGGATGATTGCCATGATAATTGCTATGATCCCGTTGATTCACTTGAAATATCCCTTTTCGATGATGCTTGCTATGCTTGTGGCCAAGATGCCAATATGAATTATGCTTATGGAGATGAACTTGATATTGTTCCTTATGTTAAACATGAAATTGTTTCTATTGCACCCACACATGATAGTCCTATTACCTTTTTGAATTCTCCCAACTACACTATATCGGAGAAGTTTGCTCTTGTTAAGGATTATGTTGATGGGCTGCATTTTGCTAGTACACATGATGATTTTTATGAATATAATATGCATGTGCTTTCTGCTCCTACTTGCAATTATTATGTGAGAGGAACTACATCTCCGCCTCTTTATGTTTCCAACACGATAAAATTGCAAGAAACTGCTTATGCTATGTATTGGCCTTTACTTGATGTGCATGAATTGTTCTTGTATGACATGCCGATGCATAGGAAGAGATTTAGACTTCGTAATTGCTTGATATATGTTGCTTTGTGCTCACTACTAAATGCTAAATCATTGTTGATTCAAATTGGCTTTGATATACCTTGGGATCCGGGTGGATTCATTACTTGAGCACTTTATGCCTAACTTAATGGCTTTAAAGAAAGCGCTGCCAGGGAGACAACCCGGAAGTTTTAGAGAGTCATTTATTTCTGTTGAGTGATTTTATATAGTTTAAAAACAAAAAAAAATATAGAGGGGAACTTAAAACTTCACAAAAAGAAAGGTGAAAGTGAGATAGACGAGCACCGTGGAAGCGGGAGCTAGCCTTGAACTTTGTTCATGCCCTTGGAAACTTTGTGAATCTTAATTACAGAAACTTTTCAACAAAAATAATTATCCCCTTGTACAATTCCATTGTATTATAAAAATAATTTACCAAGGTTTGCCTTTAGGATGTTTAGATTGCTTGTTGGTTTGTGCGGTGCAAAACAGAAATTTTGGCTGTAGTGCGCGATTTTACATTTTTTACTGGAACGTCAAACGGTTCTGAAACTTTTTGCACCGTCTTTCTATAAAAATTGTTTATTTTTCCTAATTGTTTCAGAATTTTTGGAGTACCAGAGCTATGGTGAATGTTCAGATTACTACGGACTGTCATGTTTAAGACATATTCTGTTTTTGATGCATTATTTGCTTGTTTGAATGAAACTATCGATTTCTATCAATGGATTAAGCCATGGAAAAGTTATATTACAGTAGCTATAATGCAAAAACAAAATATGAATTGGTTTGCAACAGTACTTAGAGTAGTGATTTGCTTTATTATACTAATGGATCTTACCGAACTTTCTGTTGAGTTTTGTGTGGATGAAGTGATCAAAGATCGAGGAGGTTTCGATATGAGGAGAAGGAGGAGAGGCAAGGGCTCAAGCTTGGGGATGCCCAAGGAACCCCAAGTAAATATTCAAGGAGACTCAAGCGTCTAAGCTTGGGGATGCCCCGGAAGGCATCCCATCTTTCTTCAACAAGTATCGGTATGTTTTCGGTTTCGTTTTGTTCATGTGATATGTGCAAATCTTTGGAGCGTCTTTTGCGTTTAGTTTTCATTTTTATTTTATGCACCATGCTGGTATGAGATAGTCCATGGTTGATTTATGTAATGCTCATTGCACTTCACTTATATCTTTTGAGTATGGCTTTATAGAATGCTTCATGTGCTTCACTTATATCATTTGAAGTTTGGATTGCCTGTTTCTCTTCACATAGAAAACCGTTGTTTGAAGAATGCTCTTTTGCTTCACTTATATTTATTAGAGCATGGTCTATTGTAGAAATAATTAAACTCTCATGCTTCACTTATAACTATTTAGAGAGTCAAAAGGAATTGGTCAATTGCATGGTTAGTCATAAAATCCTACATAAAACTTATGGATCACTGAATATGGTATGTTTGATTCCTTGCAATAGTTTTGCGATATAGAGATGGAATATGTGGGAGGTACTAGTAAATGGTTGTGTTTAGTAAGAATATTGGTGTTAAGGTTTGTGATTCCCGAAGCATGCACGTATAGTCTCTCGTTATGCTATGATGTTGGAGCATGATTTATTATTGATTGTCTTCCTTATGAGTGGCGGCCAGGGACGAGCGATGGTATTTTCCTACCAATCTATCCCCCTTGGGGCATGCGTAGTATTACTTTGCTTCGAGGGCTAATAAACTTTTGCAATAAGTATATGAGTTCTTTATGACTAATGTGAGTCCATGGATTAATTATACGCACTCTTACCTTTCCGCAATTTGCTAGCCTCTACGGTACCGTGCATTGCCCCATCGAGACGTGGTGCAAACTTCGCAGGTGCATTCAAACCCCATGATATGATACGCTCTATCACACATAAGCCTTATTATATCTTCCTCAAAACAGCCACCATACCTACCTATTATGGCTTTTCCATGGCCATTCCGAGATATATTGCCATGTAACTTCCACCGCTTCCGTTTGATGACTCGAGCATTCATTGTTATATTGCTTTGCATGATCATATAGCTGACATAGCAGCTGTGGCTCAGCCACCGTTCATCATTTTTCATACATGTTATGCTAGATCATTGCACATCCTGGTACATGCCAGAGGCATTCATATAGAGTCATACTTTGTCATAGGTATCGAGTTATAATTTTTATTTTCTTTTGAGTTATAAGTAAATAGAAGTGTGATGATCATCATTATTCATTTTTAGAGCAGTGCCCCAGTGAGGAAAGGATGATGGAGACTATGATTCCCCCACAAGTCAGGATGAGACTCCGGACAATGAGAGAGAAAAATTAAAAAAATAGAAAAAAAAGAAAAAGAAAAAAAAGAAAGAAAGAAAAAAAAGAAAAAAAACAAAGAGAGAAGGGGCATTGTTAGTATCCTTTACCACACTTGTGCTTCAAAGTAGCACCATGTTTTTCATATGGAGAGTCTCCTATGTTGTCACTTTCACATACTAGTGGGAATTTTTTCATTATAGGATTAGATGCACACCCACTTAGTTTTCATATTGAGCTTTCATACACTTATAGCTCTTAGTGCATTCGTTGCATGGCAATCCCTACTCCTCGCATTGATATCGATTGATGGGCATCTCCATGGCCCGTTGGTTAGCCGCGTCGATGTGAGACTTTCTACTTTTTTGTCTTCTCTATATTTACCCCTATCATCATACTCTATTCCACCCGTAGTGCTATATCCATGGCTTGCGCTCATGTATTGCGTGAGGGTTGAAAAAGCTGAAGCGCGTTAAAAAGTATATTGCTCGGCTTGTCATCGGGGTTGTGCATGATAAATACTTTATGTTAAGAAGACAGAGCATGACAAGACTATATGATTTTGTAGGGATAGCTTTCTTTAGCATTGATATTTTGAAAGACATGATTGTTTGTTGGGATGCCCGAGTATTGATATCTTTATGTCAAATATAGACTATTGCTTTGAATCACTTATGTCTTAATATTCATGCCATGACTAGACATATGATCAAGTTTATGCTAGGTAGCATTCCACATCAAAAATTATCTTTTTTATCATTTAACTCCTCGAGGACGAGCAGGAATTAAGCTTGGGGATGCTGATACGTCTCTGTCGTATCTATAATTTTTGATTGTTTCATGCCAATATTATACCACTTACACATACTTTTGGCAACTTTTTGTATGATTTATTGGACTAACCTATTGATCCAGTGCCCAGTGCCAGTTCCTGTTTTCTGCATGTTTTTTGTATCACAGAGTATCCATATCAAACGAAGTCCAAATGCAATAAAATTTCACGGAGAATTATTTTGGAATATATGTGATTTTTCAGAGTTGGAATCACCGCAAACGGAGGCCCACACAGCCCACAAGACACCAGGGCGTGCTAGAGGCCCCTGGCGCGCGGTGGTGGGTTGTGCCCTCCTCGTACACCGGTTGGAGCTCTACTTCGGGCGCAAGGAAGCTTATATCCAGAAAAAAATCATGTTAAAATCTCAGCGCAATCGGAATTACGGATCTCCGGGAATATAAGAAACGGTTTTCGGCCAGATCTGAGGAACGCGAAACAGAAGAGAACAGAGAGGGAGATCCAATCTCGGAGGGGCTCCCGCCCCTCCGGCGCCATGGAGACCAAGGACCAGAGGGGGAACTCTCCTCCCATCTAGGGGGAGGCCAAGGAAGAAGAAGAAGGAGGGGAGCTCTCTCCCCCTCGCTTTCGGTGGCGCCGGAGTGCCACCGGGGCAACGATCGGGACGACGATCTACATCAACAATCTTGCTACCGTCAACTCCAACTTTCTCCCCCTCTATGCAGCGGTGTAACACCTCTTCCTCCCGCTGTAATCTCTACTTAAACATGGTGCTCAACTCCATATATTGTTTCCCAATGATCTATGGTTATCCTATGATGTTTGAGTAGATCCATTTTCTTCTGTGGGTTAATCGTGATCTTGGTTGGTGTGATTGTATATTTTATTTATGGTGCTGTCCTACAGTGCCCTCCGTCTCACGAAAACGTGAGGGGCCCTCGCTGTAGGGTGTTGCAATATGTTCATGGTTCACTTACGGTGGGTTGCGAGAGTGACAGAAACTTAAACCCGAGTAACTGGGGTATGACGTATGGGAGTAAAGAGGACTTGATACTTAATTCTATGGTTGGGTTTCACGACCTTAATGATCTTTAGTAGTTGCGGATGCTTGCTAGAGTTCCAATCATAAGTGCATATGATCCAAGTAGAGAAAGTATGTTAGCTCATGCCTCTCCCTCATATAAAATTGCAAGAATGATTACCGGTACTTGTTATCAATTGCCTAGGGACAAATAAGTTTCTTGTTGACAAAAGCTCTCTACGAAAACTAACTTAGTTGTGTCTTTATCTAAACAGCCCCTAGATTTTATTTACGTGCTCTTTATTATCTTACAAACCTATCCTATCACACCTACAAAGTACTTCTAGTTTCATACTTGTTCTAGGTAAAGCGAACGTCAAGTGTGCGTAGAGTTGTATCGGTGGTCGATAGAACTTGAGGGACTATTTGTTCTACCTTTAGCTCCTCGTTGGGTTCGACACTCTTACTTATCGAAAGAGGCTACAAGTGATCCCCTATACTTGTGGGTCATCAGGCGCCTCCCCCAATTCGGCCTCCCCCTTCCATAAGTACCGAAGGGGGAAGGAAAGAGGAGGGAGGAGGGAAGGAAGGGGAGGCCGAATCTCTCCCCTTCCTTCTCTCTTTCCCCTTTCCTTCCTCCTAAGGTGTGGCCCATATGGGGGCGCAACAGCCCCTGCTGGCTGCTGCATTTCCCCTCTTGGCCCATTAAGCCCATATCT